>NC_137902.1:32113204-32272731 GCF_963455335.1 Martes martes | reverse complement strand
GTACCCCAATGTTCATAGCAGCAATGGCCACGGTCGCCCAAAACTGTGGAAAGAACCAAGATGCCCTTCAACGGGCAAACAGATAAAGAAGATATGGCCCATATACACTATGGAGTATTATGCCTCCATCAGAAAGGATGAATACCCAGCTTTTGTATCAACATGGACAGGACTGGAAGA
The DNA here is from genome assembly GCF_963455335.1 of Martes martes. Taxonomy (NCBI): domain Eukaryota; kingdom Metazoa; phylum Chordata; class Mammalia; order Carnivora; family Mustelidae; genus Martes; species Martes martes. The sequence goes on along the minus strand of NC_137902.1, from coordinate 32,272,551 downwards.
GATTATGCTGAGTGAAGTAAGTCAAGCAGAGAGAGTCAATTGTCATATGGTTTCACTTATTTGTGGAGCATAAGAAATAACACGGAGGACGTGGGGAGATGGAGAGGAAAAGGGAGTTGAGCGAAATTGGAGGGGGAGACGAACCATGAGAGACTATGGACTCTGAAAAACAATCTGAGGGTTCTGAAGGGGCAGGGGGTGGGAAGTGGGGTGAGCCTGGTGGTGGGTATTATGGAGGGCACGTACTGCATGGAGCACTGGGTGTGGTGCATAAACAATGAATTCTGGTACACTGAAAAGAAATTTAAAAAAAATTTTTTTAAAAAAGTGTCTCAGTGTGCCAAAGCACAGAACATGATTCAGTAGTGAAGGAAATAATCCTTTGATGAGCACTCAAAAAAGAAGAGGAAGAAAAGTGGGAAGGTTGCATTTGCAAGAGAAATTGTATTTGTGAGGAAGAATTTCTTTGTCTAAATGGGTATATTTGAAAAGAATGTATTTGTATGTAACCTTTTTTATTTAGGGACAGAATCTCTTTGATCAAGATAGACTGTCATTTTCACTGAGTCAATCCTCACACTGAAAATGCATTTGAGTAGAAATATCTTCTGACAAAAATGCATTTATCTGGATGTGGAAGACATATCAAGTGATATCCTTCTAGAGAAAGCAGAAGGCTGGTTCTTCAAGATCCTACGACAACTCTGCTTACTGCGTCTGTCCCAATGCAAATTAGGGACATTCCATCATAGCAGGGCAAGCGGTGAGCTCTGCCCCTCAAATCTCTGCTGCTGTTAAATGTTTCATTATCTTTTTGTGCTATAAACTACTTTGAATTTAATTTATCCAATGACAGGAAGACGTACAAATAAAGGAAATTTTTTTCTGTGCATTGTCTGGGCAAGTAAAGAGTGGGATAGTTGTCGGTGTCACCTGCCAATTTCTACCTGGAATTGCACCCCGCCCAACACCTGTGACCATACCTGTGACCTCTGGGTACTTCAGCAGCATCAGGAGTCCATATCTCAGGGTGGTGCTTGTTGTCTCTGTTCCTGCACTAAACACATCCCATATGGTAATGATCAGGTTGTCCATGGTAAATTCAGACTGCTTATTGTGTTTTTCCTAGAAATGATGTGTTACAATTACTTGATAAATAAAAGAGCCTCAGAGGTAACTCAATATGACATTGTTATTTGGTGTGAGCACTACGGCTGAAGGTCGAGTTAGATCGTTGTTAGGGTTCTGTCCAACAATTAAAATATAACCAGGGTTATAAACCTCCAACAGGTCCTTTCTGATTCTTCACTTTCTCATCCCCTATGTCGATCAGTGGCTCTACCATTTCTTTGAAACATAATTTTTATCAGGTCCTCACTGCTACTCACTGTTAATTCTAGCATCTATTGCCTATTTTATAATGTCTAATATTTTTATTCAACCCTTCAGAAACACACACCCCCCTAAAATGCATCACTATTCCCAACCCTTCAGTCATTACACCCATGACAGTGCCTCAATTACAATCAAGATCAACTCTCTGAAAATTCCACCCTTGTGATCACGGCACTTCTCATTCTCATTGTTGTCTCTGTTCATCTAAGCTAGAATCTCTTCAAAATCTGCCTCATCTGTGAAGACTTCCTAGTGCCTTTCCAAAGGTAAGCCTTTCTAGATTCCTGTCTATTCCTGTGTTCCCTCATTTGTTACATCTTCCCATTGCTGGATTTTTGTGATGAAGGATGATATATTGTGTATCATTAATATTGAATGTGTGTGAGTGTATATTTCAAAATGTCCCCAAATAAGGAACCAGCTTTAACACTATAAATGTAAAACCTGCAAAGTCATTTTCACTGGGGATTGAGAAATATCTCAAGTTACCCATGTGGTTTGCACAAACAAGAGGTTAGACAGGCAATTAATACATATTTAGGGAGGGTCATTTGTTTTAATATCCCAGTTTCTGTGGGAATCACACCACCCATAAAGATAAAGGGTCAGATTATACCTTTTCTATTTTGATCAGGAAGTAGTCAATAAAGTCCCGAGGGTTACTGAAATCCAGGGATTCTTGGTGTTCTTTTATTTTTTCCTTAATAAACTCAAATTGTTTAGCAATGTTTTTAAATAACACATGATGACTTCCTGGGAGGCAATGTATTAAAAGAGGGAAAGCATTGCAGAGCTGAAAGAGGAAAGAATCATTCATTAATTCACTCAGCAAAGTTGTACGGGCCCATGTTATGTACAGACACTTAGTTGTATGCTGAGTAGATAAAGGTGAGTAAGACATGCTTCCTACAACAGAATACACTTGGATTTGAAGGAGTGGGAACTGCCAAGATGTCTGAAGTTACAGTATGCACCAGCCACAAAGCAATTTCAAAACCACCTAAATGATTTCCTAGCCATAACCCTATGGAGGAATCCAGGAACACACCATCTTTTCCTGAAGGAGAATACTGAGGTTCAGAAAGATCAACCATTGTAAGACATCAGTCTACAAATAGGGCTAGAACGTAGTGTTCATCCCAGTTTCCCTATACGTATTTCTACAGAGTTACCTAAGAAGTTTACAGGGCTCCCACCCTTTCTTTGTAATGAAGAGACTACATTAGAAAGATTAAAGAAATGCCCAAATTACTTAGGTTATTTAGGTTATTTGTGCCTTCAGGAATGTGCACGTTGCCCTTCTTTGTCTGCCCAAAGCCAGTCCTAGAGGTTACAGACTCAACTTTAGAGAGTACCTCGTGATTTAATGCCCTTGGTAGGCACTGAAGCAATTTTCGGGCCCACAGATTGTATCTAGAGATACAAATCTACAGAAATCTAGATTCTAGGTCTAGCTCATTCTTTGTCTTGGCTAGGAATTCCTTGTCTTTGAAAAATACGCTTAATATCTCTGGGTGACAGTTTCCTGTTCCAAAAAATGATAGACTCCTTGTTCTCTAGTGTCCTTTCCAGGTGGCACACATCATGACCTCATGGTCCACACATACTTGTAGCTCTTAATGATCATACATTGTAGGTTACTAATGTGTTCTGACACTGTACCGTAGTGAAAAATGCATTTTACATCATCACCCTATTCATCTATGGATATAAAATGGTTTCTCAGAAAAATACCTTGCTATAACTGATGCACTGTACTACATTTCTCTACTACTATATTTCACGGTTCTTAAAATAATTTTTAAATATTTATTTATTTATTTTAGAGAGAGAGAGAGAGGGAGTGAGCATAGTGGGGAGGGTGAGAGAGAAAGAGATAATCTCACGCAAACTCCTTGCTGAGCACCGACCCTGATAAGGGACTTGAGCCCACGCACCTGGGATCATGACCTGAGCCGAAATCACCGTCCGATGTTTTGAGTATAAGCCACTCAGGTGCCCCACTCTATTTCATGTTGTAAATTTCATTTCACCACACTAAACTGATTTGATAACTAATTGGTTTCAAATGATAGTTTGATAAACATTACTTTATCCATTTGCAAACTGGACAAAGGGGTGAGGTAAGCATGAGCAATAGTTTAGCTAGAAACTTATTTCCCATTTAAAAAGAACCTTGACCTTACCTGTATCCAGGGGGTGCTTGAAATTAGGAGGTTTTCATGAAAATACTCTATCAAGGTTAACAATGTTTTATCGTCATACTCAAAACGATTCTGGAAAATAATGGAGCAGATGACATTGCAGGGAGCACAGCCCAGAAGGGAAGTAGGATCACAAGGAGATGCTAAAACAATAGAAGTTAAAAGTTAGAGCACAATTTTCATATACATCTGAAGTTGACTGTCTGGAACACTAGAAAGAAATTTAAAAAATAAATAAAAATTTAAAAAAAATTTTTTAAATGACTGAGAAGGGTTGACTGCTGCGGTTCTTTTAAATATAGGGATTCCCTGGATATTTCATCTTCACTGTAAACTCAATGTGCCAAAAATTTATTGTTCCCCAAACAAAGCTGTCTAATCCAGTCCATTTTTAAATTTCTCTAAGTGTTCTATTTGCATTATTCTTCAAATAAGAGCCACAAGATAATTCACAAGAAGGAGGTCACTTAAAAGTATCTTGAAAGGTGGAGGGCACATATTGCATGGAACACTGGGTGTGGTGCATAAACAATGAATTCTGGAACACTGAAAAGAAATTTTAAAAATACATAAAAATTAAAAAAAAATACCTTGAAATGTATAAAGTTCAACTCTCAGTGTGACTATTTCTTCACGATGCCTGCAGGAAGCTAAGCAGCCTCATAAGATCAGGAGACTGGAGAGACTTGAAACCATTATTTTATAAAACAGAGTTGAAAAAAGCTGTGTGTACTCTTCTTGTAGAAGAGAACAATCATGACAGAAACTGGAGTTCCATTTGGATCTTTGAAAAAATACATTATCGTATTGGAACCAGGCTCCCTATATATAATACAAAACACGACTCCATGCTTTGACGTTTGGCTGCTGACAACTTTTGAACCTCACCTCTTCTTCTTCTATTCACAACTGGACAAGCTGGTAAAAACCTCAAGGGCTCCTTCCTTTGGAAGCAGGACATTTAAACTCTATAAGCACTGACTCGCACACAGGAACTCATTCTCTACCCCATCCCTTAACCACCATGGAGTCATCAAGCCAGTGCCCTTTCCCTGCTCTCTCAAGCTGGTTTTTGTTTTTGTTTTTGTTTTAAGATTTTATTTATTTGATAGAGCAGAGTGAGAGAAAGACAGCACGAGCAGGATAAGGGGCAGAGAGGTACAAGCAGGATCCTCGCTGAGCAGGGAGCTTGACACGGGGCTCCACCCCAGGACTCTGGGATCATGACCTGAGCTGAAGACAGAAGCTTCGCCACCCAATTGAGCCACCCAGGCCTCCTTCTCAAGCTGTTTCTTCATCTGCTTAGGAGCTGCCCCGCCCTCTACAGTAAGCCCCATTTTGTGAATCATAAATTTTTACATCCAAATGGGGTGTGTATGGTACCATCAATCTCGACAAATAATAAATCATGGATCACTACATCAAATACTGATGATGTACTATGCGGTGACTAACATGACATAATAAAAAATAATTTTAAAAAAGAAGATAACATAAGAATAAAAACAAAATAAAACATCTAAACCAGATTTGGGATGGGAGATACATCTTGTCTCTGTGAGGTGACTGTTAGAACACTGTAGCTCCAAAAGGGAAAGAAAAAAACAAACATAGCAGGGATCAAAAAGTAGAATTTTTAAGGAAAGATGTCCTGCTCAACATACGAAAGAACCTTCCAATAGTCAGAGTTACCCAGTGGTGAGATGGGTTACCCAAGAGTCGAGGGCCCCATAGCTTGACAGGATCGGGCAGAATCTGGGTGGCCGCAGGTCACGAGCATCCAAATAGTGGAATACTGTAGTAATCTATTAGTAATGATCTTGATAAACATAAATTAAATGTGAAATACTTAATATATTAAATTGAAAGTTTACAAAAGTATGTATGCTTATATCCCTTCTTCTGCCAGGTCTCCCAACCATTCCTCAGTAATACACATCAAAAGTCCAAATGATAGTCACTGTGACCAGACTGTCACAACTTATTCCGAGGAAGAAACAAAAATCATGCAAGTATTTGTAATAATTGCATTTTTTATATTAATAGCAGCAAAAAAAAAAAAGCGGAGGGACAAACTATCTGGACAATACATAACTTGAATTAAAAAACATTGGGGCGCCTGGGTGGCTCGGTGGGTTAAAGCTTCTGCCTTCGGCTCAGGTCATTGTCTCAGGGTCCTGGGATCGAGCCCCGCATCAGGCTCTCTGCTTCACCCCCCCCCCCCACTCTGCCTGCCTCTCTGCCTACTTGCGATCTCTGTCAAGTAAATAAATAAAATCTTAAAAAAAAAAAAAGCAAAAAACCACCATGGCAGGGGCGCCTGAGCGGCTCAGTCAGATTAGCATCTGACTCTTGATTTCGGCTCAGGTCATGATCTCAGGGTTGTTGGATCAAGGCCCGCATCAGGCTCTATGCATAGGCTCCCTCTATCTCCCTCTGCCTCTCCCCACCACTCTATCTCTCTAAAAATACGTCTGTATGCATACATACATACATACATACATATATACATATATATGAAACACATATATATGAAACACGATGGCAGTTCACCACCCAGAAACAGCATTATTTATTTGGAAAATATTGAAATACTGAGGTTCAGGAAACCACATATTTCTTATGATCCTGATCTTACTCCTTTCCTGACAAGTGTCCTGCCCACCCACTTTCTCTTCCACCTCCCCTGCCAGTCCTGCATGTGCATACACACATGCACAAAAGTGCTCAGCATAATGACGGGACATTCATTGGAAATTACTTCATTTTTCAAGATAGTATGGCCAAAATTACTAGTTCATTACCAAAATCCATGTTCTCCCCCATTTTCCTATGCACACAGACACCCGCCTTTCCCAGCGCCTCTTAGAGTGGATGTGGTCCCACGGTAGAGCCCATGAAATGTGAAGAAGTCTGGTGAGCCGTTGCCGTACCTGGCCTACCGAAAACCCCGTTCGCTCTTTCGTTTGTTCTTCGTCCCTTCTGCTACCATGCAAACAGAGAGAAATCTGGGTGACCCAGGAAGCCAGGTGTTGAAGAAAGACATCAGGGTTCCTATCGCCCTGGTGCCTGAAACAGCTGTTACACCAACCACTTCCCCTCTTACCACCGTTACGGGAGCAAAAGAGCAACGTCTGCTGTGGTGCAGCCGTCAGATCCCTCCGTCGCCTGCCTGAAATAGCGCACGGTCTCCCCAAACGAGTACTGCTCGGTACCTAAAGAGATACACACCGTTGGTTTTTTTTAACGCTTCCACCAGACACAAGGCTTCCTCTTGAATTCTGTCTTCAATAGTCTTCTTGCCCATGCCCATATTCCGCAAAATCGTGAGGGAAAAACGTCGGGTTTGCTTCCATGTTTCTCCACTGCTGAAAACAACTCCTATCAGAAAAAGAGAGAGAGAGAGAGGAGAGAGAGAAAAGAATGACCTCCATCCCCATGAATCCCAGCGGAGAGGCAGTGTCCCAGAAAAGGATAATCACACTTAGGCAGGGATGTGAATAGGGTGGTGTCAGCAACAGAACTTTCCAATGAGCCCTGCTGTGCCCGCCTCCTGTTAACCTAGTGTCTGTCAGGACTCTGGTTTGATGTATTACTCAACTCTTCTACATCTGTTAGCTCCTTCAAACCTCAGAATAATTCTGGGAACCGTCCCCATTTTACTGATGATCAGTGAGGCAAAATGCTTGCTCTGTGCTCACACCGGTAATAGATCATGTTGAGTCCATGTTGCAGATGACGCTTCAGGGCTGGTTTTTGCACATTATAAATGAATTGTGGGAGAGGCAACAAAACGAGGTGCTTCTCAAGAGAAGGAGAGAGCACTCGTGCACTGGAAAGAAGTTCATGATAAGCTCTTCTTCCTCGTTTTCACATTTGCGCTCTGTTAACTCTTTTCCATGAAACATGGTCTTAACATCAAGGAAGTTCAGTCAGACTCCTGGAGCCATGACAAGATCAGGAGAGAGTAATTTTCATAGGAAACTTGTCCATATAGATTTTAAAGAACAAGGCAGAGGAGGAAGTGACCCATTCAGGCCTTATCTCTTTTTGCAGAAACCCAGTGACCCGCCAGAGGACTGGAGACCCTAAGGCCAACTCCAGAACAAATGGAAGACAGTTCAACTACTTTAGTTTAAAAAGCTTTTTCTAAGATCACTTGCAATCCGTGTATACTCACTGTGTGTTTTCCTGTAATCATCTCAGAGCACATTTGTGCTTTATGCTTTGTATCCCATTGTATTCAAATATTTCTTATGCCTTTTTTTTAGAAGAATAAAAGATTGAAGCCAAGGCTAGAAATATTTTTTAGCCTAGAAATAGAAATATTTCTAGAAATATTTCAAACCTATGTTGGCTCCATGCACACTATGGGACTTTCTTAAAATAGTCTCTTGGCAACCATGACTCAGGCCAGAAAGCAGAATGTTTGGTGACTAGGATAATTGAGTCATTTTCCTCCCTTCTTTTTTCTCCCAGTCTCTTATTATCTTAACTGAAGTGAACATTATCTTAACTAGGCATAATTCAAAGTGGACACAAATTCATGGAACGTTAACAGTGAGATGATTTGCTTCCATTGCATCTAGTATTTCACAGAGACATTGTGTGTTCCCTTCATCATCTACAATATGTATTAATGATCCTTTATAGAAAAATGTTGGAATTAGGCTGTTTTCATAAATTTCTCTAAATACTTACAATTTCTCAGTCCCTTAGCCTGTTTGGAGTCTTTACAACTTATAAACCCACAAACATTCCCCAAATTGACACATACCTAATCCCCGGGTGATGCCGTCCACCACTGGGAAACCGCCTCTGGCAGAAAACTCCTCACTCCGATCAATCAGGGCTTCCTTCACGGCTTCATGTCCATATAACACCACCGTGGGCTTCATGCCGAAATACACAGTGAACACAGGGCCGTAACTCTCTGCTAGCTGGGAAAGGAACAGGCACAAGAGTAGTAGAATTTCAAAACTAGGAATGTGGATAAGTGAGAGAAATAGTTTTAATCTTACCGAAGAGATATTTTAATATGCACTCAACCATTATAAAAGCTTGTAGAACTAGTAATTTAACAAATCACATTAGTGGTAATTATCATTCTATTATTAGTAACATTGCTACTATTATTATCCTCATCCACAGTTCATCTTTATTCAGCTCCTACTATGTGACAGGGGCTATATTATGGATTTTATTCATCTTATTTTATTAACTTTTACCTGCCACACCTGTAATTGCACCAAATTTCTCTTCCTTCCTATAGTTACAATGGTGGGTTCTCGTCCTGTTTAAGGGGAGTTCCTGCTCTTGTCCCCTGTGTAGACTCATAATCATCCCTCATTATCCACCTCCCACATCTTTTTAGCATACGGAGTTCTAGATTTTAATAGTACATAAGAACCTGATGATGTAATCACTGACATTTCCCCGCTTCCCTGTGTGGCCATGTGACAAAGTTTGCATGAACTGCTATTAACAGAAATGATGTGTGCAAATCCTACACTACTGGTAAATGGTACTGGTAAATGGTGAATACTTGCCCTCCATCCCTCCCCCTACCCATGGACTGAAACGACAGCATGGAGATAGCCCCACTGTGTCTGTGCACATGCGAACAACAGTCTAGGTGCCAGGATGCTAAACTACAAGACTGAGAAAACCTGGTTCTCTGGATGACCTCAAGGAGGACAGGCAGCCTCTATAGCATTCTGTAAGGCAGAAATAATCTCCTGTCTTCTTTAAGCCACTGTGTTATTGAGATCTTTCTGTCATGGCACCTTATTTGGTATCCTAAATGATGTAGGACCTACACTCTTTCAACTTACCCAAAGTCTGAGTCCTCCTGCTGCCTTACAAGTCATTCTCCATAAAACATATTTTCACAGGGCAAATGCTAACATGAGAGTCCTTTTTAAGCACATTAATGGCATCGCATGGCTCTTGGGCTAAAGATATATATATTTTTTTAATTAATTATTTTTTTAAAGTAGCCTCCAAACCCAGCATGGTGCCCAAGACAGGGCTTGAACTCACAACCTGAAATCAAGACCTGAGCTGAGATCGAGAGTCAGATGCTTAAACAACTGAGCTACCCAGGAAGCTCTAAAACTAATATTCTTTTTTTTTTAATGTTTTATTTATTTATTTGACAGAGGGAGAGAGATCACAAGTAGGCAGAAAGGCAGTCAGAGAGAGAGGGGGAGGCAGGTTCCCCGTGGAGCAGAGTCTGACGCGGGGCCTGATCCCAGGACCCCGAGATCACGACCCGAGCCGAAGGCAGAGGCTCAACCCACCAAGCCACCCAGGCGCCCCAAAACTAATATTCTTAAAAGCCTTGAAAGACCCACATGCTCTGGCCCCTACTTACTTCTCCAATCTCATCCCACACCATGTTTTTATTTACTCTCTGGTCTATATGCAAACTGGTCCTACTTCAGAGACACCAGCAAGTAATTCTCTTCCAGATTCAAACAGCCTAGAACAAACTTACATCTATATTTTTTCTGGTGAGTGCTTGGTCATTCTTTAGATCTCAGTTCCAGCTTCACTTTCTCAGAGAACCCTTTGCTGACTGTTCCTCCCATCTCTGCTCCTCCAAGACACATGGCCTCTTGCTACTGTGTCCCTCTTACATGGTTTGTAATCATACACTCACTTGCATGATTACTTTACAAATACATGCCTACCGTCTAGATTATAAATTCCATAAGGCTAGAGTCTTCTTTTTTTCATTCACCATTGAAAATCCCCAGCATCTAATGGAGTGCCTAATACAAAGTAGACATTCAGTAAATTGTTCAGTATATGATATACTCAAGGACCATGTGAAAAATACAATTATTATTCACATTTTAAAGAAATGGAAACTAAGGCTCAGGGAGATTTTTAAAATTCGCCCAATGCTGTGAGTTTACAAGTGGACGAGCTGGGGTGCTAACATAATGGCTTTGAATCCACAGCCCAAAACACAGAAAGAAGCTTCTAGAGGGTGTGTTCTGGTCACTAGCTATCTCAGGGAAGACAGATTTCAGAGAATTCCTTCAAGATTTAGAGAGCTTTTGCTATATAAATAGCCAAGAATAAAGTAGTTACTCACTCATTGAGCAAATATAATAGAAGCTGAAAATTTTGGAAACTTGAATTATTTCCTAGACTTAAATCAATGTGTGCTCTTAGGAAACTTCTAGTGTTGTGACTCTGTAAATCTTTAGAACTTTTTTTTTTAAACTGAAAGCAATTTCATTGCCATTAGAGTTTACCAATGAATAATTACTAAAAAGGAGAGCTGGTCACAATATGGACAGGGAATTCCTTCTTTTGGCAATTTCAGCAATAATCTCATGGCCCTCAATCCCTTCTGGAAGCTTTTCAGCTATACACCACTTACAATCATATCTGGGTATCCAACTGACACGTCCCGTTCGGACCATTTCCTTAAAACATGGTGTCTGGGACATTTTATTTAGTTATAGGACTGTAAGTGCAAACAACTGGAAGAAAAGTAATCATACTTGCCTTCCTTAGGGATTTGCTGATATTCTTAGTATTTATCTGTAGAATATTTCCAATGATTGGGAGAGGAGTCGGGCCAGGTGGCAGCTTCCCTCTGGCACAGTTGGAATTCCACAGAAAGAAAGGAATCAAACAAGAAAGACATATCACCAGAAGTATGAAGAGATCCATTGCTTTGTTTTGTATAAATGAAGTTGAAAGCTTGGTATCCAATGACTTTATAAATACTAAGTGCAAGCTAATCATCAAACATGCACTGTTTTGAACTTCTGGATAAATACGTGTTTTATCCTAGGTGGACTTTGACCCACTAGTAAAGATGAAAAGAAAATCAGTCAGCTTAGTATTGATAAATATCTTGGTTTTCAGTGGCAATGGTCTGAAGAAATGTTATTTAGTTGGGACTGTCATATTTTAACAGTAAAATTGAAAGCTATCTGCTTTTCAAAAGACGGAATTCATGATCTTGACAATTGATTAAAGAATTATCTCATGTCGAAATTTACCATTCTGTGAGCAGAGGAAAGAAGCACTCTCCCAGTGTCTTTTTCTAGAAAATCCAGGAAAAGACCAGAATTAAGAGACAGAAAGGAGAAGGCAGGGTAGAAATTAAGGATACAGGGAGCTAGTATCTCACAGAGAAGAGGAGCGATATCTCAACTCTCTTGACAAAGTCTTTCCTGTATGTCAGGAGTTCTGACACACGTAACTGCCAAGGGGGATGTAGGATCAACAAACAGTAGATAGGAGAAGGAATCTATCAAACAAAGGAAGAAATCACTCAAACAGTGGAAAGTCCCTTGGCTGCATGTCACCCATCCTTTCCCCCACACATCCTTTTCCAGTGAGGGTCCTACAATCAGAGTCTACATTGCTTGTTCTCAATTTGGTGAAGAAATATACTCTAGCATTCAATACTATGAATATTTGAAAGTGTCTACGAACTCAGATACAAACAAAACTTCAAGACTCAAAGATATTTGAGGGGGAATCCTCTTACACTGTTGGTGGGAATGTGGCTGGGGCAGCCACTTTGGAAAACAGTATGGAGTTTCCTCAGAAAGTTGAAAATAGAGCTACCCTACGGCCCAGTAACAGTACTACTAGGTATTTACCCTAAAGATACAAATGTAGTGATCAGAAAGGGCACATGTACCCCAGTGTTTATAGCAGCAATGTCCAAAATAGCCAAACTATGGGAAAAGCCCAGATGTCCATTGATAGATGAATGGATAAAGAAGATACGGATTATATATATACAATGGAATACTACTCAGTCATCAAAAAATTGAAATCTTGCCACTTGCAATGACATGGATGGAACTAGAGAGTATTATGCTAAGCTAAATAAGTTAAACAGAGACAATTATCATATGATTCACTCATACGTGGAATTTAAGAAATAAACAGAGGATCACAGGGGAGGAAAGAAAAAAAAAAGAGGAAATCAGAGAGGGAGACAAACCATAAGAGGCTCTCAATCATAGGAAACAAACAGGGTTGCTGAAGGGGAGGGAGGTGGGGGAATAGGGTAACTGGTGATAGACATTAAGGAGGGCATGTGATACAATGAGCACTGGGTGTTACATAAGACTGATGAATCACTGACCTCTACCTCTGAAATCAATAATACATTACATGTTAATTAACTGAATTTAAATTAAAAAATGGAAAAGATATTTGAGGAACTCCAACAAGGCATAACAAACATTACACTTAAAAATCAGAACACTAACCCTGAAGAAGCTAACATCAAGAAAACAGAAAAAAAATGTTAAAATAAATTTAATATCAGAGATATAAAAACTGGGCCTTCAGAGAGGTGTTAATATGGTGGAGCAGTAAGGGGAGCCTAAGCTTGCCTCATTTCCCTCAAACACGAGGTACCAACATCAAATCATTTGTAACAACTGGAAATTGATCGGAGGCTAAAGAAAACAATCTGCACAGTTGGAAGGAGAGAATGTGACAGATACAAGGCTTATCTTTTTTTTTTTTTTTTTTGGACAGACAGAGATCACAAGTGGGCACAGAGGCAGGCAGAGAGAGCAGGGGAAGCAGGCTCCCTGCTGAGCAGAGAGCCTGATGTGGGGCTTGATCCCAGGACCCTGGGATCATGACCTGAGCCAAAGGCAGAGGCTTTAACCCACTGAGCCACCCAGGCGCCCCTGCAAGGCTTATCTTAACAAACAAATCAAAGCACACTTAGTTAAAGATCCAAACACTCCCCACTGCAAGCAAGGAGGAATTCTTTAGAGGACTGACCTTTGTGAAAGTGCACCCAAAACATGACAGCAGACTGCACAGCATACACCAGAAAGACTTCCTGAAACTCCAGGCCCTGGACATTGTATGACTCTTTCTTAATATAGTATTACTCTCAGGAGCAGGAAACATAAGTTTCCATAATACAGAAAAGACAGAAACTTAGACATGATGACAAGACAGAGGAATTCTCCCCAAAAGAAAGTTCAAGAAAAAAATCTCAGCCAGGGGTTCACTCAAAACAGATATAAGCAATATATCTGAACAAGAATTTAGGACAACAGTCATAAGAATACTGGCTGGGCTTGAAAGATGCATAGAAGATGCCAGAGAAACCCTGGCTATAGAGATCAAAGACCTAAAAACTAGTCAGGCTGAAATAAAAAGTGCTATGACTGAAGTGCAAAACTGACTGGATATAATCACAATGAGGATGGAAGAACCAGAGTATCAAATAGGTGAAATAGAAGATAAAATTATGGAAAATAATGAAGCTGAAAAGAAGAGGAAACAAAAACTATGAGATCACAGTATAGATGTAGGGACTTAGGGATTCCACAGAGTGCAATAATATCCACATAATAGGAATCCCAGAAGAAGAATGGGATAAGAGGCAAAAGGTTTATTTGAACAAATTATAGCTGAGAACTTCCTCAATCTGGGAAAGAAAGCAGGCATTCCAGTCCAAGAGGCACAGAGAACACCTCTCAAATTCAACAAAAACAGGTCAACACAGGGGTGCCAGGTGGCTCAGTCAGTTAACCATCTGCCTTTGCCTCAGTCATGATCTCGGGGTCCTGGGTTGGAGCACCACATTGGGCTCCCTGCTCAGCAAGGAGTCTGCTCCTCTTTCTCCTACTGCTCCTCTTCCTCCCCTCCCCCAGCTTATGCTGTCCCTCTCAAATTTAAAAAAAAAAAAATCTTTTAAAAAAACAGGTCAACATTGAGACATATTAGAGTGAAACTTGCAAAATACAAAGACAAAGAGAATTCTGAAAGTAGCTAGGGACAAAAAGTTCCTAGCTTCAACCTATAAGAGTAGACACATGAGGTTAGCAGCAGATCTATCCACAGAAACCTGGAAGGTCAGAAAAAAGTGGCATGATATCTTTAATGTGCTAAATGAGAAAAATATGCAGTCAAGAACATTTTATCCAAAGAAGTTGTGGTGTGTGTACACCACACACACACACTGGAGTATTATGCAGCTATCAAAAATTGAAATATTGGGGTGCCTGGGTGGCTCAGTGGGTTAAAGCCTCTGCCTTCAGCTCAGGTCATGATCCCAGGGTCCTGGGATCGAGCCCCACATTGGGCTCTCTGCTCAGCGGGGAGCCTGCTTCCTCCTCTCTCTCTCTCTGCCTGCCTCTCCGCCTACTTGTGATCTCTCTCTGTGTCAAATAAATAAAGAAAATCTTTAAAAAAAAATTGAAACCCTGCCATTTTCAACAATGTGGATGGAACTAGAGGGTATTAGCTAAGTGAAATACGTCAATCAGAGAAAGGCAATTATCATATGATCTTACTCATACATGGAATCTGAGAAAAAAGGCAGAGAATCATAGGGAAGAGAGGGAAAAAATGAAACAAGACGAAACCAGAGAGAGAGACAAACCATAAGAGATTCTTAATTATAGGAAACAAATGAGGTTTCCTGGAGTAGAGGGTGGCAGGGAGGGATGGGGTGGCTGGGTGATGGACACTGGGGAGGGTATGTGCTGTGGTGAGTGCTGTGTATTGTGTAAGACTGACGAATCAGAGACCTGTACCTGTACCCATAATTGATTATTAACATTAGTTATGTTAATAATTTTAAAAAAACAAGAGCAAGAAAATTGCCTCAAGTTTCCATGAGGCACTGGCTCTGGAGATACTGCCTATAAGGTTAAAATGAGGAGTTCTTTAAAGTTGTCATCAGGCAACTGATGAAACAACTATGAAAGGCAACTGCCTTTCATAGGTCCCTTTGTACTTGCACATTTGAGGAAGGTGGGTGGGTTGTCTTTTTAATTTTTACTCTATCCATGTTAGAATCTTCTTTTCTACAATTGCTTCACTTTTATCCCACTTTCCCTTTTTAAAGCAGAATTGAACCTACATTTGCTGCATTGTATAAAGTCTATGAAAATCACATCCCTTATAATGTTTCTATTGGAGTTCTGAACTTGGGGCTAGGATGATTGGAACACAGATGCAATTCCTATGACTGTACCCATCACTTAATTTCCTGTACCAATACTACAACATTAAAAGGCTTTATGCATGCATATATACATATCTATATAAATGCACATATGTATATATACATATATATGTGTGTGTGTGTGTGTGTGTGTGTATTTTTTTTTTCTATCCAGCAAGGCTATTACTCAGAATAGGAGAGATAAAGAGTTTCCAAGACAAGCAAAAACTAAAGGAGTTCGTGAACACTAAACCAGTCCTCTAAGAAATATTACAGGGGACCGTTTCAGTGGGAAAGAGAGATCAAAAGCAACAAAGACTAGAAAAGAACAAAGATAATCTATAGGAACATCGATTTTACAGGTAATACAATGGCACTAAATTCATACCAATCAATAATTACTCTGTAAATTGACTCAATGCTCCAATCAAAAGACATAGAATATCAAAATGGATAACAAAAAGAAAAAAAGAAACCCAAGACTCATCGATATGCTGCTTATAAGAGACACATTTTAGACCCAAAGACCTCCAGATTGAAAGTGAGGAGCTGGAAAACCATCTATCATGCTAATGGACATCAAAAGAAAGTGAGAGTAGTCATCCCTATATCAGAGAAAGTGGATTTTATTTTTTTTTATTTAAATTAAATTTAGTTAACATATAGTGTATTATTAGTTTCAGGGGTAGAATTTAGTGATTCATCAGTGGCATGTAACACCCACTGCTCCTTACATCAGTGCCCTTGTTAATGCCCATCACCCAATTACTCCATCTCCCCCACAGGCAAACTAGATTTTAAACCAAAGACTATAATAAGAGATGGGTATATATCTATGCAGCAAGAAGATCTAACAATTGTAAATATTTATGTCCCCAACTTGATAGCAACCAAATATATAAATCAATTAATAACAAACTTAAACTCATGGATAATAATACAATAATAGTAGGGGAATTTAACACCCCACTCACAGCAATGGACAGATCATCTAAGCAGAAGGATCAACAAGGAAACAAAGGCTTTGAATGACACGCTGGACCAGGTGGACTTACCCGATATATTCAGAGCATTTCATCCTAAAGCAGCAGAATACACATTCTTTTTGAGTGCACATGGAACATTTGTGACACACTGGGTCACAAATCAGGCCTCAACCAGTGCAAAAAGACTGAGATCATACCAAGTATAATTTTGGACCACAGCCCTGTGAAACTTGAAGTCAACCACAAGAAAGAATCTGGCAAGACTACAAATATATGGAGGTTAAAGAACATCTCACTAGGGGTGCCTGGGTGGCATCTTACTAGGGGTGCCTGGTTAAGCATCTGCATTCGGCTCAGGTCATGATCTCTGGGTCCTAGCATGGAATCCCACATCTGGCTCCCTGCTCAGCAGTGAGTCTGCTTCTCCTTCTACCTTTCCCCCCTGCTTGTGCATGCTCTCTCTTTCAGATGAATAAATAAAATCTTTAAAAAAAAAAAAAAAAGAACATCCTACTAAAGAATGAATGGGTTAACCAAGAAATTAAAGAAGAAATAAAGAAATACATGGAAGCAAATGAAAAGGAAAACACAACAGTCTAAGACCTTTGGGAAGCAGAAAAGGCAGTCATAAGAGTGAAGTATATGGCAATTCAGGCCTTCCTTGAGAAACAAGAAAAGTCTCAAATGGATACTCTAATTTACACCTAAAGAAGCTGGGAAAAGAACAGCAAATAAAGCCTAAAACCAGTAGAATAAAGGAAGTAATTATGATTAGAGCAGAAATAATCGATAAAGAAATTTATAAAAAACAGTAGTGTAGATCAATGAAACTAGGAATTAGTTCCTTGAAGATATAACAAAATTGATAACCCCCTGCCAAACTTATCAAAAAGAAAAGAGAAAGGACCCAAATAAATAAAATCATGAATGAAAGAGGAGAGATCACAACCAACACCAAAGAAATACAAACAATTAGAGGAGAATATTATGAGCAATTATATGCCAACCAAATGGGCAAACTGGAAGAAATGGACAAATTTCTAGAAACGTACATACTATTAAAACTGAAACAGGAAGAAATAGAAAATTTGAACAGATCCATAACTAGCAAAGAAAATGAATGAATTTCAAAAATCTCCCAAAAAGGGGCACCTGGGTGGCTCAGCAGGTTGAGCGGCTGACACTTGGTTGTGGCCAGGTCATTATCTCAGAGGCCTGGGATCGAGCCCTGAGTCAGACTTCAAGCTCAGCAAGGAGCCAGCTTCAGGATTCTCTCTCTCCCTCTGACTCTCCTCCCGCATGCTCGCTCTCTCTCTCTAAAATAAATAAACTTTTAAAAAAACTAAAAAAAATCTCTCTCTCTCCAACAAATAAGAGTCCAGGGCTAGATGGCTTTCCAGGGGAATTCTACCAATCATTTAAGTCTTTTTTTTTTTTAAGACTTTGTTGATTTGACAAAGAGAGACACAGTGAGAGAGGGAACACAAGCAAGGGGAGTGGGAGAGGGAGAAGCAGGATTCCTGCTAAGCAGGGAGCCCACTGCGGGGCTCAATCCCAGGACCCTGGGATTATGACTTGAGCCAAAGGTAGACACTTAACGACTGAGGTGCCCCTCAGTTGGTACCTCAGTCGATTACCTCAGTTTGGTAGAGGTGCCCCTCTACCAAATATTTAAAGAAGAATTGATACAACTGGAGGAGATTATGCTGAGTGAAATAAGTCAAGCAGTGAAAGTCAATTATTATATGGCTTCACTTACTTGTGGAACATAAGGAATAGCATGGAGGACATTCAGAGAGGGAAGGGAAAAAATGAAGGGGGGGGGATTAGAGGGGGAGATGAACCTTGAGAGACTGTGGATTCTGAGAAACAAACAGAGGGTTTTAGACGGGAGAGGGTGGGAGGGATGAGTGAGCCTGGTGATAGGTATTAAGGAGGGCACATATTGTATGGAGCACTAGGTGTTATACGCAAACAATGAATCTTGGAAACTACATAAAAAATTAATGACGTACTGTATGGTGACTAACCTAACATTTAAAAAAAAGAATTAATACCTACTCTTCTGAAGCTGTTCTAAAAAAACAGAAATGGAAGGAAAACTTCCAAAGTCATTCTATGAGGCCACCATTACCTTGAATGCAAAACCAAAGACCTCACTAAAAAGGAGAATTACAGACCAATAGCTCTGATAAACATGGATCTAAAATTCTCAACAAGATACTAGCTAATGGAATCCAACAGTACATTGAAAGGATTTTCACCATGATTGAGTGTGATTTTTTCTTGGGCTGCAGGGGTGGTTCAATATCCACAAATCAATCAATGTAATACAACACATTAATAAAAGAAAGGATAAGAACCATATGTTCCTCTCAATAGATGCAGAAAGAGCATTTGACTAAATACAGCATTCTTTCTTGATAAAAACCCTCAGGAATGTAGGGATAGAAGGAACATACCTCAACATTATAAAGGCCATATATAGAAGACCCTAATATCATCCTTAATGGGGAAAAAACTGACAGTTATCCCCCTAAAGTCAGGAACATGACAGGGATGTCCACTCTCACCATTGTTCGACATAGTGCTGGAAGTCCTAGCCTCAGCAATCTGACAATAAAAAGAAATAAAAGGCAAACAAATTGGCAAGGAAGAAGTCAAACTTTGACTCTTTGCGGATGACATGGTACTCTATGTAGAAAACCCAAAGGACTCCACCAAAAATTGCTAGAACTGATACATGAATTCAGTAGTCACAGGATATAAAATCAACATACAGAAATCTGTTGCATTTCTATATACCAATAATGAAGCAGCAGAAAGAGAAATTAAGAATCAATTCCATTACAATTGCACCAAGAATCCTAAGATACCTAGGAATAAACCTAGGCAAAAGATCTGTACACTGAAAACTAGGGAACACTTATGAAAGAAATTGAGGATGACACAAAGAAATGGAAAAAAAATTCCATGCTCCTGGATTGGAAGAACAAATATTATTAAAATGTCTATACTACCCAAAGCAATCTACACATTCAATGCAGGCCCTATCAAAATAACACCAGCATTTTTCACAGAGCTAGAACAAACAATTCTAAAATTTGTATGGGATCAGAAAAGACTGAACAGTGAAAGTAATGTTGAAAAAGAAAAGCAAAGCAGGGAGCGTCACAATTCTGGAACTGAAGCTCTATTACAAAGCTGGAATCATCAAGACAGTATGGTACCAGCACAAAATCAGACAAAGAGATCAATGGAACAGAACAGAGAATCTAGAAATGGACCCTCAACTCTATGGTCAACTAATCTTTGACAAAGTAGAAAAGAATATCCAATGGAAAAAAGACAGTCTCTTCAACAAATGGTGTTGGGAAATTTAGACAGTCCCATGTAGAAAAATGAAACTGGGCCATTTCCTTACACCATACACAAAAAAATAGGCTCAAAATGGATTAAAGACCTCAATGCGAAACAGGAATCCATCAAAATCCTAGAGGAGAACATAGCCAGCAAACTCTGCAACCTCGCCCCCGCAACTTCTTATCAGACACATTTCCAAAGGCAAGGGAAACAAAGGTAAAAGTGAACTGCTGGGACTTTAGTAAGCTGAAAGGCTTCTGCATAAAGGAAACTGTTGACAAAATAAAAAGATAACCGACATATTGAATAGGAGAAAATACTTGCATATGACATTATGAGATAAAGGGCTAGTATCCAAAATCTATAAAGAACTTATCAAACTCAACACCCAAAGAACAAATAATCCAATCAAGAAATGGGCAAAAGACATGAACAGACATATCCCCAAAGAAGACAACCAAATGACCAACAGGTACATGAAGAAATGCTCAACATTCCTCGGCATCAGGGAAATACAAATCTAAGCCACCATGAGACACCACCTCACACCAGTCAGAATGGCTAAAATTAACAAGTCAGGAAATGACAGATGCTGGCGAGGATGTGGAGAAAGGAAAACCCTCCTACACTGTTGGTGAAAATGCAGCTGTGGCAGCCACTCTGGAAAACAGTATGGGGTTCCTCAAGAAGTTGAAGATAGAGCTACCCTATCACCCAGTAATTGTACTACCAGGTATCTACCCCAAAGATACAAATGTAGTGATCCAAAGGGGTAAATGCACCCTAATGTTGATAGCAACAATGTCCACAATAGCCAAACTATGGAAAAAGCCCAGATGCCCATTGACAGATGAATGGATAAAGAAGATGTGGTATGTATATACACATACAATGGACTACTACTCAGTTATCAAAAAAATGAAATCTTGCCATTTGGAACAACATGGATGGAACTGGAAGGTATTAAATTAACGGAAATAAGTCAGAGAAAGACAATTATCATATGATCTTACTTATATGTGGAATTTAAGAAAAAAACAGAGGATCATAGGAGAAGAGAGAAAAAATAAAATAAGACAAAATCAGAGAGGGAGACAAATCACAAGAGACTCTTAATCATAGGAAACAAACTGAGGGGGAGGGGGCTCAGTTTGCTGGAGGGGGCTGGGTGGGATGATGGGGGTAACTGAGTGATGGACATTAAGGAGGGCACTTGATGCAATGAGAACTGGCTATTATATAAGACTGATAAATCATCTACATCCAAAACTAATAATACACTATATGTTAATTAACTGAGTTTAAATTAAAAAAATAAAAATGAAAAATAAATTTGAAAAAAGGAAAAGAGACCAGGCGCCTGGGTGGCTCAGTGGGTTAAACCTCTGTCTTTGGCTCAGATCACGATCTCAGAGTCCTGGGATCGAGCCCCGCATTGGCTCTCTGCTCAGCAGGGAGCCTGCTTCCCTCTACCTACCTCTCTGCCTATTTGCGATTTCTCTCTGTGTCAAATAAATAAATAAAAATCTTATTAAAAAAAATAAAGGGAAAAGAGGCTTGTTTTTCCAGTAATGCAGGGAAAAGGAGTAACTATTAATAAATAGGTTCGGTGATAGTTTTCTGAATATTCCTTTTGCAATAAGAGCTATGTATTTTCTCCCCAAAGCACCCCCAAACTAGCTAGAACAAACTAATTCCCCACTACCCTAATCTCTCTTCTTTCAGTCATACTGTGTGGGTGCTGAAGGCCCTGGGCTCTGATCAGCGAGCAGAACTGTCCCCTTTACTAGCAAACCCAGGCTGTGGAACTGAAAGCCCCACTCCAGCCCCCATAGCAGAGGCCACCGAGCTGGCAGTTTCCACGGCTTCAGAGATAAGGAGCCGAAAGCTGACAGCACAAATGAAGCCCCAATATGGAGAGAGAATGAAGGCTCCTAGGCCCCACGTAGGCTGCAAGCTGGGGACAGGAAAAGGGAGCTTCTGAGTCATTCCATCTTTAGAAACAAAGGGGAAACTGGACTTTTTTCTGTTGCTATGGTTCTATAAGGCATTTTACTGCTACTGAGCTCCAAGGCGACGTGGAAACACAAAAGGTCTAAAAAAGTCAGGAGAACGCTGCCCTGGCTGGAGAAGAGAGTAACAAACAGGCAGATAGGTCAGCAAATCATTTGTAGGAAGACAATGTTAGGAACTTCAGCTCTTCACATGGCCGCCAGCCCTCCAGAGAACAACACAGTAAGAACCAGGACAGCCGCTCCAGACTGGTACGGCTGGGGAATCTTGAGGCCTTTCCCTAGATCCCACATTAAGAGTCAGATTCCATTCCAGATGAGAGGAAGACAAGTGCAAACTTGGCTGTGTAGATCCATGATGGCCGCAGATATAGGAACTTTACACCTTCCAAACGAGACTCAAAGTTCCCAGGGACCAACAGGGCTGACAAGCCAAAAAGAGACCCCTGCACCCAGGGCCACAGCAGTACCATGGTGGCAAGCAGACGTCACTGTGGGAAGAGCCACAGTGTAGACAGTGATACGGGGAGACAGAGGATGGTTTAAACAGTGTTCTTCTTCCTGAATCTGTCCGTCTCTTCTTTGGCTGTGGTTCCCAAAGGGAGAGCATTTCCGACACAGAGCCAAGGATTAAGAAATGGCCAACATATCTCAACAAGAATGCAGCCAACCTGGGTTCTGGCCTGGATGGAAGTAGAACTTTTTGAGTCTAAATAATTGATAATGTGGTAGTAAAGCTTAAGGAGATTATTTTTCATTTAAAAAAGGGGGCGCTAAAATCCTAAGATGTTTTCAACAAAATAAGTAAGCTAATACAGGAGGAAGTGAGACACAGCGTGTCTTACTCTCATAGTCAAGATGTATGTGGATTTTTGATGACACAGGGGTCGGCTCCCACTTACCCTTTCATTGTTCAAGGGTCAAAAACTGTATAACTTATGTACTCTACACGGGATAATATTTCAACTAAATCACATTCTACAAACATCTGTTGAGAAATATGATGTACCTTGCCATCTCACTAGGACACTAAACAATTTGTTTAAATAGTGACTGAATCGACAAATTCAGAGGGTAAATAAAAAAGGGGAGTTCAGGAAAGTTTGTCCTTTTGCAATTCTTAGAACACTCCCCCTCCTTGTCCCTTGGCAGAGCATGAAGCCATGCAGGCACATGCTGACAAGCTGCTCTGCTTGTGGGCCCAGATCAGGCCCTGTCTTGTCATCACAGACTACACCACCACGTACACCTGCATCCCCCTGGCCAAACCCTCATCACCGACCTTCACTGCAGTGTACGCACCTGCTAGGAGAGTGTGTAGCCCTGGGAGAGCACACCAACAGACACAGATAGTAGGATGGTCTCTGCCAGGGACTTGGGGGAAGAGGAAACAGGGAGTTGCTATTTCAGTGAATGAAGAGTTTCAGTCAAAGTTCTAGAGATGTGCCGTACAACATCGTGCCTACAGCTAACAAGACTGTATTGTGCACTTAAAAGTTTTAGGGGAAAGATCTCATATTAAGTGTTCTTACCACAACCCAGGAAGGAGGGAAGGAAGGAAGCAGGAAGGGAGGGAGGGAGGGAGGGAGGGAGGGAAGAAATCGCCACAATCAAACGACCAGCTGTAGAAACAAGGGCTGAATTTATCATGAACAACTACATTTTGTTGTGAGTGAGCATTTGTGATCTTCGTTATAGGATATCAATGAGAGGAGTAAGCATCACCCAAGGATTTGACATCTTCTTTTGGCTAAAGGGTTAGTTTGTGTTTTTTAGTACTCAGGATAGTTGTATCATGTGAAACAGAAGTGTAACTTTGTTATATATTTGGAGATTAAGTATGATTTAAGGGAATGTGTATGGGTGCCAAGTTTATAAATGGTTGGACTGTGAACTGCGATGGTTAATATTATGTACCAACTTGGCGAGGCTACAGCACCCGTTATTTAATCAAATACTAATCTAAATGTTGCTGCAAAGGTGTTTTTAGAGATGTGGCTAACGTTGACAATCAGCTGGCTTTAGGCTGACATACTGATTTACTTTGGCCACATAAACTCCCAATGAAGTAAATACTCTTAACAATTCATTACCCTTAGCAGATGAAAACATGGGATTCCAGAGACTAACTGATATGCCCAATATCACACGGTCCGTGAGCCCCAGAGTCAGGATTTGAACGGACAGACCGGCTCCAGGGTCTGAGCTCTAAACCACCACACTATGCTGTCTCTGAGATAGGTCTACGTGAACTGATGTGAAACAGTCTCCAAGTTATCCTAGTAATTCCAAAACTGAGGTGCACATCAGTAAGTACCCTGTGCTAACACTTACAATCAAAAGCATCTCATTTAGTTTGATCATTATTCTCCCCGAATTTTACGAAGGTGCGGCTGCACGGTCTGGTGCCTTCCGGGGGGGTTTCTACCTTCTGA
This sequence comes from Martes martes, assembly GCF_963455335.1. Lineage (NCBI taxonomy): Eukaryota > Metazoa > Chordata > Mammalia > Carnivora > Mustelidae > Martes > Martes martes. Next base: position 32,248,188 of record NC_137902.1, on the reverse strand, counting down.
AAGCATTGACTCCAAACTCTTCATAGATGGTTGGAGGTCTCTCTCCGGGAACTTTCAAGATGTAATCGAAGCAGTCAAAAGTTTTATGATTATTGGGCCTTGAGATAATTTTTCTTTCTTTTCTTTTTTTAAAAGGCTTTATTGGAGAGAGAGAATGAGAGGCGGGAGGGTCAGAGGGAGAAGCAGACTCCCTGCTGAGCAGCAAGCTCGATGTGGGACTTGATCCTGGGACTCCAGGATCACGACCTGAGCCAAAGGAAGTTTCTTTCTTTCTTTTTTTTTTTTTTAAGATTTTTATTTATTTGTTTGACAGAGATCTCAAGTAGGCAGAGAGGCAGGCAGAGAGAGAGAGGGGAGGAAGCAGGCTCCCCAGTGAGCAGAGAGCCTGATGCGGGGCTCGATCCCAGGACCCTGGGATCATGACCTGAGCCGAAGGCAGAGGCTTTAACCCACTGAGCCACCCAGGCACCCCCCCAAAGGCAGTTTCTTAACCAAGTGAGCCATCTAGGCACCCTGAGATAATTTTTCTTTCATTGTGCATGAGATTTGTAGATCTTTTCCACTTAGATATCAGTATATGGGAGTTTCTTCTCTGGGGATATTTGGTTTCGTTAGGAAAAAATCCTATAGTCTTTCTGTTACCTGGCTACTGACTTTTTTTTTTTTAAGATTTTTAAATTATTATTATTATTTTTTAAAAGATTTTATTTATTTATTTGACAGAGAGAGATCACAAGTAGCAGAGAGGCAGGCAGAGAGAGAGAGAGGGAAGCAGGCTCCCTGCTGAGCAGAGAGCCCGACGTGGGACTCGATCCCAGGACCCCGAGATCATGACCTGAGCCAAAGGCAGAGGCTTAACCCACTGAGCCACCTAGGTGCCCGAGATTTTTACATTATTTTTAAGTAATCTCTATGCCCAACTTGGGGCTGGAACTCACAAACCCAAGATCAAGATCAGTATCTGAGTCAATATTTTTATTTTAAGAAAATTTCTAAGTGAGTTCTGTGTCCAGCATGGGCCTTAAACTCATGACCACAAGATCAAAAGTCACATAAGCCACTGACCGCGCCAGCCAGGCGCCACTAGATTGACATTTTTTATTGGCTAATCCTTCCAAGGCCTTTCTTTGAAAATTGGTACTTGTTTTTCAAGTCCCTTAGAGTCATTTTAGTGTAGTTTAGAAAGGAGCAGATACAGATACATTTATCAACCTGTCTTACGTGACCAGTATTCCCTCAAAGATGAACTTTTATAAAGAATTTACTTGTGTACTATTAAAATATTGACTCAGATAGGGTGTCTGGGTGGCGCAGTTGGCTAAGTGTCTGACTGGTGATCTCAGCTGAGGTCTTGATCTCAGAGTCATGAATTCAAGCCCCGCATTGGGCTCTGTACTGGGTGTACAGCTCACTTAAAAAAAAAATTTGACTCAGATAGAGGGGGATGCCTGGTTGGTAGAGCATGAGCCTCTTGGTCTTGGCGTTGTGAGTTCAAGTCCCACACTGAGTAGAGAGCTGGCTTAGAAATTTTTTGTTTTGAATAAAAATATTGACTCAGATATTCTCATTCTGTATTCACTACTTACTCACTACTTTTCTGGATATAGCTTTCTTGGATAGTAAGTTTCCTTTAGCTACATCTTTTGTAACTCACAGCAATTCCCTTCTCCTGAAGCTAACTTTGTAGAATGCTTCTCAGACTGCAAGTCATCTGAGACCATTTCACACAAAATTCCAGAACTTACTTCACTCTTCAGTAATAGAAAGTAGAGTATCCATTTTCCCACTTCCAACATTGGAACACTACTCTGGACATTTTCACTATGAAGAATGAATTATGAAAAAATGCACACTGATCAACAAAGTGGCCACCTCTTAAGAAAAAAAAATCCACCTATGACACTCATGCCAGCTGTGCCTCAAATACTGCCATGAAGCTAGGATTCTGCACATCATTCAGAGAATGATCACATCGCCTGTCTGCTCTGCCCTCCAGTTTTCCCTAACATTTTCCCCTTGGTGTTAATTCCTCTCTGCAGTCCTGCGAGGCAATTCAAACAGAAGACAGCCATGCGCACATCCATTTAAATAATCATGAACATTTTTTAAGAAAAAAAATCAAGATGAGGACCATCCATGGCTTTCCAACTTCTATTAATTCTATTCTAATCTGTTCTAAAATCTACCCCCCCCCTTTTTTTTTTTACCAAATCTGTGGTTTTACGATATTTTAAGAGAAGAGTGAGTCTGTATCTCAGGATGGGGTCCCTTATTTCTATCTCAGCACCAGACAAGTCAAATATAATCATTAACGTGTTGTCATAGGTAAGGTTTTCAGCATTTAGCACTCCCTAGGTGTGACTACAGATGCCATTATTTGGGTTTTTAAGACATTTTTTAGATTTTATTTATTTGAAGGAAAGAGAGAGGGAGGCAGAGGGAGAGGCAGCCTTCCCACTGAGCAGGGAGCCCAATGCAGGGCTCAATCCCAGGACCCTGGGATCATGACTGAAGGCAGATGCTTTTTTTTTTTTAAGATTTTATTTATTTATTTGACAGAGAGGGATCACAAGTAGGCAGAGAGGCAGGCAGAGAGAAAGGAGGAAGCAGGCTCCCTGCTGAGCAGAGAGCCCAATGCGGGGCTTGATCCCAGGACCCTGGGATCATGACCTGAGCTGAAGGCAGAGGCTTTAACCCACTGAGCCACCAGGCACCCCTGAAGGCAGATGCTTAACTGACTGAACCACCTAGCTGCCCATAGATGCAATTATTTGACAAAATAATTGCCCGGCATATGGCCCAATATAGAGAAACAATGGTACAAGCTCCCCCTGGATATATCCATCTGTGTAAGTGCATTGTGAGATTCAGTGGTTCTTATATCTGGCCTCTCAAAATTATGCTAGACTCAAAATAAAATAATGTTTCCTAGAACAATGAAGTTATATTTAAATATAGTATTGGGAAAATAGCTACTAGTAACTCACATACCAGAGGACCCGGAGCCCTCTTTACTCTGGAAGTAATGAAGAGGCTTTATAGCATCCATGACACCCATCAAAATGTCTACAAAAAAGCAAATGGTGAATACAAGTGAATTCTTCCTAGAAAGAACTATGGCCTTCAAAAGGTTAAGAATCATTCATTAGGGGTAGAAAAAAGGGCAGATACTGGATGAAATTTGCTTCTTCCTACAGCTCCCTAAACCACATGCTTAACCACAAATCACTGAGCCTTGTCCAGACCACATGAAACTAGTGGTTCAGACCAAATTTCACAGAAAATTATTTGAATGTCACTCTGATCTTCTGGGCTCTACCCATTTAGAGTCCTAAGTCCTGCCCACTAACCAATTTCTCCATACCACCTGGTGTTATAGACTGTAGTTGGTTAAGCAATTGTAATTTCAGAGAAAGAAATGTCCTTTGTCCTCTGGGACTACCACTCTTCCAAATGTTCTAGAATCTTCCCTCTTCCCTTTCAGTGGAAACGTTACACCCACACTTATGTCCTTATGTCTTTATTCCCTTCCCATGCAATTTTTCCACTTGACCCAACCACCATTTAAATCTGTCACCCAATTTTTTTCCCACTTCTGTTTAACTTCTCAGAACATGTCCCATTACTGAAATTTTTCCCACCATCATCTCTTTCCTTCTAAACTGCTCTCTTCAGTTAGGATTCACCAACAAATCCTCTTAACCCATTCGAAGCCTGCCCAGGTATCCAAATTTCTAACTAAATCTGATCTATTCCTTCTTTTTAATTTTTTTTTTTTTTTGGTCTCCTTTGGCTTCTTTGGACCCGCCCAACTGATTATATTCCATGAGAACACAGAAAGGGAAAAAATCTTCATGAAATTTTGATTCCTCTATCATCAAACTTCTCTGCATTTCCACGGCTGTAATGATTATCCAGACTCTCAGATGCTAGGTCTAGAAGTCAGAGCTCTCCAGCAGGGAACCACCACCTCACTATATTCCCAAACACTTCAGGAAACTCCTGTATAATTTCCCTCAAATATCACCTGCAATCCCACCCTTGTTCTTGCTCAAATTTCCATCTAATCAAATTAAAAATTTCTAACTCAGTAATCAGATCACGTCATAAATACCAAACTCCAATTCCATATCAGTCCAAAGCCCACCTTCATTTTTTAAAAGATTGTATTTATTTATTGGAGAGAGAGAGAGAGAGAGAGAGAGAGCACGAGCAGGGAGGAGAGGAAGAATCAGGGAGCCCGAATCGGAGCTGCTCAATGCCAAGACCTTGGGATTATGACCTGAGCAGAAGGCTGACACTTAACTGACTGAACCACCCAGCTGCTCCTAAAGCCTAATTTTTTTTTAAAGATTTTATTTATTTATTTGATAGAGATCACAAGTAGGCAGAGAGGCAGGCAGAGAGAGAGCGGAGGAAGCAGGCTTCCCGCGGAGCAGAGAGCCCCATGCGGGGCTTGATCCCAGGACCCTGGGATCATGACCTGAGCCAAAGGCAGAGGTTTAACCCACTGAGCCACCCAGGCGCCCCTCCTAAAGCCTAATTTTACTAAACCATTTAAAGCCCTCTGCTCCCTCTACCCAGTCTCCTTGCCAATCTACTTGTCCAGAGTTGGGCATGTCCACCTCATCTGAAATTCCCTTCCCCATCCTTCATGGCTTGTGTATGCCATCCCTTTTTTTTTCTTTAAGATTTATTTATTTTGGGGGGGTAAAAGGGGCAGAGGGAGAAGGAAAGAGAATCCTGAGCTTCGCACAGAGTCTCACGTGGGGCTCGATCTCATGACCCTGAGATCATGACCTGAGTCGAAACTGAGATTCCGACGCGTAACCAACTGCACCACCCAGACACCCCTCTGCCACCACTTCTTTTAAGTACGGTATGATCCCCTATTTCAATCGTCAACTACAGCTTCACTTTAAAGCATGGTATTTTGTATGTGCTGCTCTTTAAAAATTACAATTATTTCATCCAATGTGTAAGATTATGTATATTCTGCCTTTCTTCAGTTACCCCTTCCCCACTTACCAAACAGGGACCATGTTTTATCACTCGCTACAAGACTGAAAGACCCCATGATGCTTAGTGTAGGTCCCTGCACGCCGTCCCTGCTGCTGCAAGTGCTTCTCTAGTAGCATTTGCCTACTCACCTCAGTGCCACCAGAAGGAACAAAATGATGCACCTTGTAAGCCGATTCACATTTGTCCTGCTCCATTTTGACCAGAGAGAGTCACAGAAGTTCCAGTGATTGTTAGTGTTCGCGAATTCTTGGTATTCCCTTACTCTCTCCAAAACAAAACTATTTAAATCAGCAGTACTGACAGGGCACCTGGGTGGCTCAGTGGGTTAAGCCTCTGACTTCAGCTCAGGTCATGATCTCAGGGTCCTGGGATTGAGCCCCACATTGGGCTCTTTGCTCAGCAGGGAGCCTGCTTCCCCCCCACCTCTCTGCCTACTTGTGATCCTTCTATCTCTGGCAAGTAAATAAATAAAATCTTTTAAAAAAAAATCAGCAGGACTGTTAAATAACATGTTAGGGCTTTCCTAGATAGAATGGGTAGGAAAGGGGAGAATATGGTAAACTTAATGGAGGAAGCCTCATCTATACAATTAAAACAACAACAACAACAACAAACTAAGCACACTTGTACCTATGCCAAGTCCTGCACGAGGCTTTGGGATCATAAATATTACATGGTCCCTACATTGGAGGTGAAACTTCTACCATGCATGTAAAATAATTCTCTGTACTGAACTCAGGAAGAGATGGAGGGAAAAACCTCACTATATAGAGACGGCGATCAGTCCTTACATTCATATATCATTTTGGTGTTTATAATCAACTCGCAATTGATTTTTTAAGACTACATAAAATTATATATTGAAAATATGGCTCAAGAGGTGCCTGGGTGGCTCAGTGGGTTAAAGCCTCTGCCTTCGGCTCAGGTCATGATCTCAGGGTCCTGTGATCGAGCCCTGCATCGGGCTCTCTGCTCAGCGGGGAGCCCGCTTCCCTTCCTCTCTCTCTACCTGCCTCTCTGCCTACTTGTGATCTCTGTCTGTCCAATGAATAAATAAAATCTTTAAAAAAAAAAAGAAAAGAAAATATGGCTCAATAAAAGTGGCTACATAAAAAGATTTTCAGACATTCCAAAGTGAAGTAAACGCATCACAGCACGCACACTGATTACGACTAAAATAAACTGTTCGTGCGGAAGGAAAATGATCCCAGATGGAAGCATGGATCTGTAGGAAGGAATGAAGACCACTGGAAAGGGCCATGTCTGGGAATTATTTACATAAAATTGTTTACAATATCAGAGACGAGTTTTTAAAAGATTTTATTTATTTATTTGACAGAGATCACAAGTAGGCAGAGAGGCAGGCAGAGAGAGAGGGAGAAGCAGGCTCCCCGCTGAGCAGAGAGCCCGATGCGGGGCTCGATCCCAGGACCCTGAGATCATGACCTGAGCCGAAGGCAGAGGCTTTAACCCACTGAGCCACCCAGGCGCCCCCATAGACGAGTTTTTAAATCTCCTTTAAAGACTACTGTTGGGTTTAAATATAGGTAGAAATAGAATAAATGACAACAATACAAAAGATGGGAGGCAGGAAATAGAAGTATGCTACCATAAAGTTTCTAGACCATGCTTGATATAGTACAATATTACTTGAACATGGACTATAGTAAGTTGAAAATGCAAGTTATAAACCACTAAAAAACAACAGAAAAAAAAGAGCTAATAAATAATTGAGATCATATGGACCCATAAAAAATAAACAATTGATCCAAAAGGATGCAAGTTATTTTCTTTAAGATATTATTTATTAATTTATTTGAGAGATAGATAGAATGCACAAGCAGGGGGACTGGCAGAGGAAGAGGGAGAAGCAGGCTCCCCACAGAGCAGGGAGCCCCACATGGGCTCGATCCCAGGACCCTGAGATCATGACCCAAGCTGAGGGCAGACACTCAACTGACTGAGCCACCCAGGTGCCCCTAGGATGCAGGCTTAGCAAGAAAACAACAAAAATGACTCCAAGAAAATCAGCAGCAAGATAAGAGACATTTATCCAAATGACATAAAAAATTAAATGAAATAAAAATGGTCGAAACCAAAAAGGAGAGATTGTCGGGATGAATGAAAAGGCAAGACTCAATCAAACAAACGTTTTCTACAGAAAACCAACTCTAAATATAAAGACCCAGAAAAATTAAAAAGATGTAATATGCAAACACTGATCAAAGAAAGCTGGGATGGCTACTTTAATATCAAAGCAGATTTCAGAACAGGAACTACTACCAGAAATAAAGATGTTCATTTCATAATCACAAAGGAGTTAGCCTCATTACAAAAGAATCTTAAATGTACATACACCTAAAACAGAGTGTTAGAAGATATAAAACAAAACTGACAGAACTGAAAGAACAAGACAAATTCATGATTATAGCCAAGGATTTCAAGTGTCCACTCTCAGTAAATGATTGGACAAGCAGACAGAAAATCAGTAGGAAGACAGAAGACTTGAGCCTGTCAACCAACTTGACCCGATTAATTTAGTGTATAAAACACTCCACCCTAAATAGGAGACTACATATCCTCTTCAAGTACATATAGAACATTCACCAGTACAGACCATGATCTAGGCTACAAAAGGATTTATTTTTTTTTAAGATTTCATTTATTTATTTGACAGGCAGAGGTCACAAGTAGGCAGGGAGAGGGGTTAGCAGGCTCCCCGCCAAGCAGAGAGCCCAATGCAGGGTTCGATCCCAGGACCCTGGGATCATGACCTGAGCTGAAGGCAGAGGCTTTAACACACTGAGGCACCCAGGCGCCCCAAGGATTTATTTTAAAAAGATTTTATTTATTTATTTGACAGACAGAGATCACAAGTAGGCAAAGAGGCAGGCAGAGAGAGGGGGAAGCAGGGCTCCCCGCCAAGCAGAGAGCCCGATGTGGGGCTTGATCCCCAGGATCTTGGCCTGAGCCGAAGACAGAGGCTTAACCCACTGAGCCATCCAGGTGCCCCATAGGCTACAAAAGGATTTAATTCCAATTCACAGTGGAATTGAACTAGATATCAGTAACACAAAGATAGCTGGAAAACCACCAAATATTTAGATACTAAATATTAGATACTAATATTCCAGGGGTCAGAGAAGAAATCAGGAAAAACTGGAAAGCTATTTTGAAATGAATGAAAATGAAAACACAGCATAACAAATTCGTGGCATGCGGCCAGAGGAGTGCTTACAGAGAAATATATACCATAAACACTTGTATTAGAAAAGAAAAAAGTGGGACATCTGGGTGGCTCAGTCAGTTAAAGCAGCTGCCTTCAGCTCAGGTCATGATCCCAGGGTCCTGGGATCGAGTCCCACATCAGGCTCCCGGCTCAGCAGGAGCAGATGTGTGTTCCATCTCTCTCTCTCTGTCTGCCCCTCTGCCTGCTTGTGCATTCTCTCTGACAAATAAATAAAATTAAAATTAAAATTAAAAGAAAAGAAAAAAGTCTCACACCAATGATCTAAATGTCCAGCTCAAAACAGCTAGAAAAGGAGCAAACTAACCCAAGGCAAAGAGAAAGAAGGAAAATAATAAAGATGACTACATTAATCAAATAGAAGCCAGAAGGAAGACTGATCAAGAGGACAGAGGACACAAATGACAATGCAGGGTCCCCACGTCACGACAGGTAAGTGACTTGGCTAAGTTCTCACAGCAAGTTGTGGTGAAACTGGCCGTCCTGGGGAAAAAACCTCCGTTCCTTTCCGAGTGGGATGAGCCCAACGGAGTAGAAGTCTGGCTGAGGCCCGTCTCTCCCCATCAGAGTCCCCAGGCATTCAGAGTCCTCTCAGGAGGGAGGACTCTCCCATGGCAGACAGGTATAGTGCGGAGAGGCGGGGAGGGCAAGAAAAACAGGACACACTCCAATGTGCCCGACACACTGGGGCACAAACATACCATGGCATCTCCTCAGCCGTAAGATGAAACCCACAGACCGGATTCATTTTGCTGGGGGTTTGGTGTGCTTCAGGCTCTCTACTGGCCTTTGCCTATCTGTACCACCAATTACAGCAGGAAGGGGACGGATGGGCTCCGATCAAATCAAGGGGGCGCTGAGGGACAAACCAACAAAGTCCCGCGCTCCGCTCCTCTCACCCAGCGCTCCGCTGTATGGTACACACGTGACAGGAAACAGCTAGATCTGCAGCTTCCAGAGCACAGAGCAAGCCAAGAAGGCAGAGATTATTTTATTTATCAGTGTTTAACAGGCCCCACTGGACTCTTTCCTCCCACTGCTAGGCTCTGCTCACTGTGTTTCAACGAGTGACCCACACGCCAGGCCTTGAACAGCAGCCTCCGACCACAGGCAGACCGGTTGCCTTTCTCCTCAGACTCGAGGATTTCCTGCAGAAGCTGGGACGAGGTGGACTACTTTGTTTTAAACGCCTGTTTCTCCTGTAGCATCTCACAAACGTCAGATTCTTGGCCTATGCTAAGGTCACCAAGAGAGTAAATGCTTTCATCTGTGAAGCGTATGGAAACTCACAATGTGTTGAGAGGTAGAAACAATTCACTGCGCGTCTCCCTTCAGAGAACAATAAATGCAAATCTCAGGATATAAACGCATAATCATAATGGAGAAAACCCTCTCATAATTCAACAGATGTTTTTGCCAAGGTTTTGAGGCATATTTATCACCAAAACTGGCTGTTGCGTCAATGCAGTGAGTGTCTTCTGCCAAAAAGCTTCAGCAATTCAACTCCTAGTTGGCTTAATCCCATTGGATAGAAACACTTTAATTCTTTACAAATTGATTCAATGACATGGCATCAAGAGAGTATTTAGAGGGAGGAGAGCAGTCAGCCACAACCTAACCACGAAACAGATCCCCTCATGATCTCAGGCCTTGGCCACAGGCCTTCTTCCAGCGCAGACACCAGTGCTCCCTGTAAATTCCAGCACGTGCTCGTTCATGACCCTATACACTCTAATTCTCATTCACACCGAGCCCTTGGTTCCAACCCACCTATGAAATCACCTGTTAGTAGGGTTTGTGATGCTCACAGAGCAATACAATAAATGCAAATGCGTTTTGTGATCTGTAAAGTGCCATCAAAGTAAGGCACCATCACACCGGATGTACTTTCTAGAGCTACTCTTTCCTTGAGAGCAGGGCTCTTGGAGGTAGTCGAGGAGGGAAGGTGAGGGAGACAACATTCAGCTCATGCCCAAGGGACTGGGTATGCCAGACCACACCTGCCACACTTTCTCTTGCCATTCTGAGCTCCCAGCTTATAACAGGGCTGGCAGAGCTAAGAGGTCTCCTGCTCTAGGGGCCCATTATTGGGGAGAAGCTCTTTGTTGTCTGGTCAAGGAGGAGATAAGAAGGAAGGCAGCCCAAGTCAGTCTGCTCTATGTTAAAAATCTACCTCAACTCCAGTGACTCCTCCCCAGTCCCACCTCTACCACCCTGTGCCAGCCTCTCCGTTTCTTACCTGGACCAGTGCGGTAGTCCTACCTGGTCTGTGTCCACTCTTGCCCATGATGCTAAGTTTCTGACATGGAATAAAAAATCAGTTATCTGAATGGGTAAGACAGTTTAGGGTATGTCCCCATGAAAAAAACCCTCCAAATGAATTCCATCTGAGAGAGAAAAAAAAAAAATCCAAAGTTTCTGTCATGGTTCACAAATTGGTTTTCCAAGGAAGCAAACAGTGACCTGGGGCTAGTGAGGGGAAAGTTCAGGACAGGTGCCCTTGGGACCATAACCGGAGTAAGGGTCAGGGAGGGAGTAAAGCAGAATTGGGCAGGTGGGGATGGGGCCGGGGGGGAAGTTTGCTATGAGCCATACAGCTTTAATGGAGACCTCAGCTGACCCCTACAAAGCTGTCCAGGGCTGGGGCAGGGGCAGGCCCAGATAGGCCTGCCTCCCCAGGCACCGGACCACCTGGGAAAGCGGCAAGGCGGCAGCTCTCTTCAGCTGAGACACTCTGGAAGAGGCTGGACAGATGGGGCCCTCCACTGGCAACTCTCCCAGCAGCTCGGGGGCCAAGTCCTTGGGCTGTGAAGGGGTATCTAAGTGACGCAGCAGGTGTCAACGCTGGGGGAATCTTCACGCGATTTCTGAGGGCAGCCCCACCCAGAGCCTGGTGGGCCGGCTCTTCCTGTGGGAAGCTGAGGAGAGGAGGGTCACAGGGATAAACCACAGCCCCTGCACCTGATTGGGAACTCAGGCTCATCATCTCCAGTCTCTACCACACACTCTGGATTTCTCTCACCCTCACCCAGCGCCTCTGTGCAGCTGAGGCTTCCCTGATGGTATGACCCAGAGCCACATCCCTGCAGGTCCCTAACCACTGGTCTCATGTCTCTTCTATGTTAAAAATCTACCTCAAATCCAGTGACTTCTCCCCAGTCCCACCTCCACCACCCTGTGCCAGCCTCTCCGTTTCTTACCTGGACCAGTGCGGTAGCCCTACCTGGTCTGTGTCCACTCTTGCCCATGAAGCTAAGTTTCTGACATGAAATAAAAATCAGTTATTTGAATGGGTAAGACAGTTTAGGGTATTCCCCATGAAAAACACCCTCCAAATAAATTCCATCTGAGAGAGAAAAAAAAAAAATCCAAAGTTTCTGTCATGGTTCACAAATTGGTTTTCCCAGGAAAACCATGTCCCCGAACTTGTCTATTTGCTGTCAAAATTCCACAAGGGACTACCAAGAAGTATCTGAGTTTAGCACCGAGGTGATACCCACCCTGAGTTTGCTTCCCTTCACAGAGCAGAGGGGCTGCATTGGTGGCAAACAGCCTGGAGAGGGACCCATCAGGGAATATCCCAAAGCCAACTGGTAAAGCTCTCCATCTCATATTTGGGAACCATTCACCTCCTCAGGTAAGTCCCAGAACAGCCAGAGAGAAAAGAAGACATCATTTTATTACAACAATAATGAGATTGGGGCACCTGGGTGGCTCAGTTGGTTAAGCCTCTGCCTTTGGCTCAGGTCATGATTCCAGGGTCCTGGGATCGAGCCCCGCATCAGGCTCTCTCATCAGTAGGGAGCCTGCTTCTCTCTCTCCCCCTCTGCCTGCCACTCTGCTTACTTGCGTGCTCTCTCTGTCAAATAAATAAATAAAATCTTTAAAAAAAAAACAACAATAACGAGGTTGACCTTATATTAGCATCAGAGAAACAGAATCTGGAGAAAGCTTCAAAGAAAGGTGAGACTATGGCCCATCCAGATGTCAATCCTCTCACCCCTGGAGGAGAAGACCTGCCAATCTCAGAGAAGTGGGGAACCCAAAAGACGGCAAGACGAGATCAGAGATCTCATCTGGCTTGAGCCAGGAACAAGGACGCATGGTGGAATGAGAGACACCACACTGCCTTGGAGTCTATAAATTTATTGAGTAGACATGAACTCAGTGTCAGACATATTCAATTCGGTCTGGTTCCAATGTGGCTGATGTCCAGCTGCAGCAGAGACGAACTGAGGTAAAGAGAAGACCCGGGGACGCTGGCAAGGGGACACGGAACAAAACAATCCTCTGTTAATGTAAAAGCGGGCGTCGTGCAGCCAGTGAGTCAGTTAGCAGAGGCGGGGAGACGTGGTGTTTAATGAGCAGGGATAAAACCAGAGTCAGCGAGAACCTTCAGGAGAGGAGAAGGCCAGAGCACGGAGAGGAGGAGACCTGCCGGGTCACTTGGGGAACACAGTGACCACGTCGTAGCCCTCAGGGGGTGTGACCCGCTCCCGGGCGTGCTTTTCACAGTAGATTTGGTCCTCCACGAAGAAGTGGCCCTTCTGTTTCAGGTTGGTGCCACAGTCAGCGCACACGTAACACTCAGGGTGACGGTGGCGGTCTCGCAGCTTCACAAACACGCCGCTGCAGGAGGGAGGCAGGAAAGGGCTCCATTAGTGACAAGCCCCACAGCTGGGGGGGGGGGGGGTCCTTCCACAAGGCCCATCAAAGGACGGATCAGGGCCTCATAAAGCTGCCGCTCATTCCTGCGCTCCTCACACATTACTCGTGAAGCCCTCCCTCTTCAACAGGGCAGCCCTCTCTCTGCTTTGACGTTAGTCACACCCTACGGGTTCTGTGGCCAAGGAGAACCTTCACACCTGGCTCTGGACATAAAGGCCTACGTGGTCTCTCTGCTCTGTTTTCCAGGCAGGAATTCTTCCCCATTGCACCCAAAATGGGCACCATCTGGCACTTTCCACAGCGCGGTTTATTCCACCTGTGGGGCCTCCGACACCGGGGACAGGCGGATACTCACACAATGCCGGTGCCACATTTGTCACACATGGGCAACTTCTGGGCATTTCCAATCGACGCCGCCACTTTGGTGACCGGAGCCTTGACGCTTCTGAAACCTGAGGGCTTGCTGGGATCCCCTATAATGAGGAAAACACTTGGGTTGGCCAGGAAGGGTGGGGTTGCCAAAGTTTCATTTAGCTTTTGCAGAGTCGCTTATACGTATGTTCCAGCAAGTTCCTGGAATGAAACAGACCTGACTCCACTGTGTGATCCTGGAAAAGTTCCTTAACCTCTCTGGTCCTCAGTTTCCTTTTCCATATGACAGGAGCGCATTTTCCCCTTCACCACGGTATAAAAAGATTGAAAAGTATACACAGAGCCCTCCCACAGTACCTGACACCTAGTTAGCCCTCAAAACACAAATTACATTTCATCCCGATTAGATGCATGCACATACGGATATGGGCACTTCACAGTGACTTCTGCAGGTGCAACAAAGATGGTATCTGATCATTAAAAGACAGTGTGTTTAGATGCTGGAAGAAACCCACAACCCAAGAAGTACAAAGCCGTTACAGCAGAGCATCTACAGGCAGCCCAACAAAACCCACCTACCCCAGAGCAGAGCAGAGCAGAGCAGGCAGCCTCCCTGCAGTCGGCCATGAACACGTCCCGTCCTGCTGGGTGAGCAGCCACGCGGCCCAGCACAGCTTCCAAGCCCTCTACCAGGGGCGCCCAGCAGCAGCAAGCCATCAGCATCTGGCAGTCTCGTTGTCAGCTGTGACCGGACTGCAACGCCCTACAGCACCAGGACCCTGTTTTCCATGCTTTGCGACATCCCACAGAGCCTCGCACGGGGCTGAGCATACACCAGAGGCTCCACAGATGCACAGACAGGAGGGTGAAATGCCCTAACGAAGGCTTAACGGGCTCTACCTTTGCCCGGCACGCTGTGGCCAAGAAACCAGGGAGGTCTCTACACCAGTGGTTCTGAACAGGCAGCGGAGAGTGGGCCAGGCACTAGGAGAGAGCCCCTGAAACCCACAGGCCAGGCTCGTCCCCAGAGCTGCTGAAGGAGCATCTCCAGACGCCAGGGCCCCAGGAGATCCAACTCTATGTCCCAGGTTAAAACCCACTTCTTGAGACTAAAGCAGCTGTTCTCAGATTTTACTGTGCACAGAATGATGTGGGGGGCTGGTGCCAGTGCAGCTCAGTGGGCCTCACCCCCAGAGTTTCTGCTTCAGCAGGCCTGGGGCGGGGCCCGTGAGGTTGCATTTCTAGTAAGTTCTCAGGTGCTGCTGAGGCGACTGGTCCAGGAACCACCCTCTGAGAACCACTGGCCAAAAGCAAGAGAACAGTTTCCCGTGTGAGGTGAAGGGATGAGGAGAGTCATCCTGTAACCGCAGCCAGGCGGGGCAATCCTGGGGTTGGCAAACGAGGGTCCTGGTCCTCGCATCTGTTTGGAAAATGGGTCCCCATAACCTTGACTGGTGCTTCTGAACCAAAACTTGAGATGAATCCAAATAAGGGGTATCTATAATTGGCTAGGATGGTGGACTGTGTATTTTGCCCACAATTATGTGTCCCCTTCCTCCCCGGCCATGCATCTCAGTAGGTCAGTGATTCTCTACTGGGGATGATTGTGTCCGCAGGGGAAGAGTCTGGGTTGTCACATCTGGAGAGCAGTGCTTCTGGCCTCCCTGGGTAGAGGCCAGGGATGCTGCTAAATGTTCTAAAATGTGCAGAACAGCCCCACCACGCGGACTTCTCTGGCCCTAAATATCTACAGCACCAAGCTGAGAAACCCTAGTCTTGGTGGAGCATACACCCCAGGCCACGGACTTTGGCCCATGTAATGGAAGCGGACATGAGCCCCGTTCTGCCAGAAGCATGAGGTGCACCTGTGTGGTTTGGGCCTGTCCCCACGGAGCTCCAACTTCTGCCTCAGCAGCCAGGCCCCGAGAGTGGCACTTCCCTGTGCTGGGCTCCCGGCAGGGGGAGACTCACAGAGCCAGGCCCAGCCCTGCCACAGTGGGCTGACCCGTAGCCCTCACGAAAGGTGAACAAAAGTGCACTCTGCCTCGCACTGTGGGCGAACGCCGGGGACAGCCAGCCGGGGAGACGTGGATGCCTGATGGAGAACAGCAAGAGGGAATATTTCAGAGCAGCCTGTTTTAAAGGCCCTACCATGGAGTGTGGGCGGCGTGGTCTCTCAGGGGTCCCCTGTCAGGGCAGGGACCCTCCTGCACTAGGGAAATGATGGACACAGATGTCCACCCAGCGGCACAGGAGAGGGGCAGATGTTAGGAGCTCCAGGGTTTCCGCTGTGTTCAGCCAGAAGCTCTATGATTAGGCTCGGGGGGAAGGCTTGGTGCCGCCTGGTTAGCTGCCTTTGGTGCTTTGGTCAGCCCAAGTCCAAGTCCCTTTTTGCCTCCCCAAACCTTCCTCCCCTCCTTGGCCCCAGTCTTGACTCTGTTCATTATTGCCTTTTTTTTTTTTTTTTTGCATTAACTGTGATTTTAAAAAACACAGCATTGAAGTGTCATTTTTGTCTTAACTACTGAATTTTTGGGTGCCCCCTTAAATTCTGTACCCAAGGCAAATGCCTCCCTCCTGTCACCCTAATCCTGGCTCCCTCCAGAGATCTCAGAAGCGCCTGGGTGGCCAGCTTCACACCTCTAACATCCCCAACAGGTTCCCTCCTCATGTGCCGGCTCCTGCTCCTGGAGCCATTGGGGTGGCCCGCCCCAAGAAAGAAGGAAATGCAGTGACTTGGTGGTGTCTCTGCCTACGCAGACTACCCAGACCGCTGGGAAGGGAAACCGGCTGCCCTGGAGAACCAGCGGGGCGAGGCTGTGGTCTCAGGCGATGGGGCTCTTTTTCACATAATTCATTTGACCAGCAGAAAACTTACCAGGAATGGGTTGGGCTGGCAAGAGGGCAGGAGAGAAGGAAGGAGGCATATGAGAGCAGCACTTGGTAGGAGAATCCACATCCCTTCTCCAAATAAAGAGAAGTGACTGGATGAAACTGGGCCGGGGGCGGGGTCATCTAGTTGGCTCAGTCAGTAGAGTTGAGACTGTTGATCTCAACGTCATGAGTTCAAAGCCCAGGCTAAGCACAGACATGATTTTACAAAAAGGAGAGAGAGAGAGAGAGAGAGAAATGGCACAGCATGGAAAGGGGCCGCTGTGTGCAGGACCAAGCAGGCGCAGTGTCCAGCCCTGCAGCGCCACCTGCTGGCCCCATTTTCTCCTCTCACTTACAGCCAACACCGCAAAACGCAAAGCAATGTCATCCTGCCCTTCTCAATAAGCCTACGGTAAAAATATTAGCTCCCTTTAGACTCTGGGAAGCTATAAAAATTTCCAATTTTCTCTTTTTCTAGTGAAACTTGTATGTCAGAGCTTTCTGGGGAAACAAGTGAAAATGGGTTCAGTAAAGCACAGCTATTTTTCTACCCACTTTATGGCTCAACAACCTTCCAGGGCTCCACATTACTAAAAGAACCAAATTCATGGTCTTTAAGCAAACTGGTGGTCCTCCGTGATCTGACTCCAGACCACGTGGGGATTCTCCTGCAACCCTGGACACCCTGATACTTCCTGAGCAAGTCTCCAGCTTTCTCATCTCAGAGCCCCCAGCGCCCACTGTGTTTTCTCAGTCCTTGATGCCTCCTTCTGAGTCTCCTCTCACTAAAATCCCCCTTAAATGGTCAGATGGATGATAAACAAGATGGGCTACAGACACACTGTATAACATTCAGTCTTAAAAAGGAAGGAGATGCTGACACCTGCTGCAATACGGCTGAACCCTCCGGACGTTACGCTCAGTGAAACAAGCCAGTCCCAAAAGACACACGCTGTATGATTCCCCTCCCAGGAAGTGCTTGCAGCAGTCACATTCATGGAAACAGAAAGCAGATTGGTGGCTTATTGGTGGCTTCCACGGGCTGGGGGAGGGGGCTACGAGGAGCTAGCAATGAAGGGGTACAAAGCTGCAGTTCTGCCAGACAGAGTTTTGTGGACAGGTGGTGCTCATGGGTGCACAATGGTATGGCCATAGCTGATGCCTCCAAACTGAGCACTTAAATATGGTTAAGACAGTAAATCTCACGTTAGCTATAGTTCACCATAATTTAAAAATTAAAAATAAAAAGCCTCCGTGTTTCCTGCAAATTTGGAATTTGATCCAGAGCAAGATGAAGTTTGAGAAATCTAGGACCCTTTCTCCTAGTCCAGAAGCTGAATTTCACCCCAAAGAAGAAGATTCACATTGAATCTTTTGGGGTTTATCACCAGACCCTGCTGCAGCCAAGCCTCCCATGTGGGGCCTCACCAACGGTGGGCCTGGCACTTTATGTGCACCATCTCCCTTAATGCTTTAAACCATCTGTGAAGGGCGCCTGAGTGGCTCAGTTGGGTAAGCGTCTGCCTTCGACTCAGGTCATGATCCCAGAGTCCTGGGATCAAGCCTGCATCGGGCTCCCTGCTCAGTTGGCTAGTCCGCTTCTCCTTCTCCATTGCCCTTCCCCTGCTTGTTCTTACACTTTCTCTCTCTCAAATAAATAAAATCTTAAACAAACAAACAAACAAACAAAAAAACCAACAAAGAAACAGCCATCTGTGAAGTAGCCATTATTAGCCTCCCTGGACATGTGCAGAAACTAGGGCTCAGAGAGATGGGCAACCTGTTTGCAGTCTCCAGGGAGGTCACAGGCAGATCCTGGATAGCAGGGCTGCAAGGGCCAGGCTGCTTTATGAACCCGAGGCTTTCTTGAATGACAGTAGCCCTCACTGAGTGTTTTCCTATGTACCAGACACTGCCCTGAGCTTTGACCATTTTATCTCAAATGAAAACAGGGATTTGAGCTCCTTCCCCCAAGAGCCCTCTGCACACAGTGGATGTATGGACTGGAATTTACGCAGTTTCATTCTGTGAGAATTTACTACAGCTACATATTACGAGATAATGGGAGAGATTATAAAGATCTATCATCTCCCTTCTTTGTTTTAGCATAATTTTTATTTTCTTTGGGGCAAGAAGATATTCATCCCAGCGAGGAAAGAACTCTAATTCTCAGACTCTCCCACAACTGGATGTGGCCATGTGACTAAACTCTGGTCAAATTAAATGGAATGCTAGTGTGCGACTTCTGGGAAAGAAAAAGCTGGCTTATCTGAATGGAAGAGTCTCCCTTCAGCCCTTCTTCCTTCCTGGTGCCTGGAGGTGGTTGTGATGGCTGGAGCATCAGCTGCCAACTAGAGCCATGAGGTAACTTTGAGAATGGAAGCCATGGGCTTGGTAGATGGAGCACAAGATGGAAGGAGTTCAGATCTTGATGAGCACGGAATGGCCACCTCAGTGAGCCTGGGCTTTAGGTCCTTCTCTGTAACATGAGGGCATTTGACTAGATGAGTTCTGCAATATCTATGTCCTAGTTTGGGACAGAATGGACTGACTTTTCTCCTCTCTTAGTTGAAGGGTTTTGCACCCACTTACTCAGAGTAGAGTAAGTTGTGGTTTCTCACAGGTTTTGATAAAACGGTCATTCTCTAGCGTTGATCCCCAAATCACGTGTCAGTTGGCCCTAATACCAGAACTTCATACAGCATATGACTCATTCCTTCCAAAATGCACAGGTATAACAAGCAAAGGGGAAACTGCTGGTAGAACAATATCCTTTTAGCATAAAAGGAGAACTTTCCCCGTAACTTCCTGTGCTCTTAAACTGCCAATTTCTCTAAGAAGCCTGGGTCTGGGTTCCATGAGAAGGGAACTCTCAGCTCAGGAAGAACTTCCAGGAAGCCCAACCTGGAACTGGGGGCCTGGGGGAGGGTGGTTACTCTTGCAGAGGGCGCTCTGCTGTGGCCCTCCCTGGTGGTCCCAAGCAAGCAACTTGCTCCCTCCCTCGGGACAGGTGAAGCAGGCTTCATGGTCTGCATCGCCAGCTCTCTCTTCACAGGAGGGCACTTCAGGGAAAGGAAGAAAGAACAAGGGAACGCAGGCCTTCGGTGAAACCCTGTGCCTTGAGGAAGGCCACAGAGCCGAGTATGGGGTGCTGTCCACAATGCAGAGCCCCATGGGTGGTCCCTGGGTGCCTCAGGCCTCAGAGCTCACACCCTGGACAAGTTGAGGCCGGCTTTGTGCCTCTCGGTAAGGTTTGTAAACAAAATCACAGGCGTGAAGCACCTCCCATAGCCGCACACAGTGCGGGGTGCTTGTGCCGTGCAGGACACCGGATCCTCACACCGAGCTTAGAGAAGAGGATTTTGGCCCCCGACTGAGCCCAGAAAGGTCACCCAGGGAGGATGTGGCCAAACTGGGGGTTCGCCGGCTCTCCGGAGTCCATCTACCCAAGAGCAAGAACAAACGCACTGCCCTGCACCCACCCTCTCTGTGTTGTTGATTCCTTTTCCTTCTGCTTGTCCCCACCCATGACCTTCACCCAGTCACACACATCAGCCACCACAGAAGCATGGGATGTGGGTTCAAGCCAAACAAATGGCCAAGGGATAAACAGGGGACAAACAGAATCCCACCAGAGTCAAGCTCACCCTGACGCCAGCAGCCTAAAACCCATGTGACAGGAAACAGCTGGCCAGGTGTGGCTGGGAGCCCGCTCATCCTCTGTCTCTGAGCTTTCAGTGGTTTAAAAACCAGGCTTTCCACCCCTTCTTCTGCACGCTCAGGGCTGTACTCACCTTTGTTTCAGCCACAACCGACCCCGACCCAGGCCCTGCCCAAGAGCCTCCGACCGCACGCCGGCACGCAGGGGAGATTACCTTTCTCCTCAGACTCTAGGATTTCCTGCAAAACCAGGAATGAAGTGGACTGCTTGGGGGGCTCATTTAACTCCTGTTTCTCTTGAAGCATCTTGTAAACTTCAGATTCTTTGTCGATGACGAGTCCGCTTGGAAGCTGAGAATGGTCTAAGCTGTAAAAAATATTTGGAAATTCATTAGGACAGGTCAGAAGTTAGGAGGCAAAAAAAAAAAAAATTCACCAGGCACCCCCTTCCAAGTGACGACACCCCTGAATCAGGGGGTGGCTAGGAACGACCCCGCTGGTCGGAGCCCGCTCTGAACTCAGCGCGGGCCTCCAGCCGGGGTTACGAGGTGCCATTGTCAGGGCTGGCTGCTACTTCAATGCAGGAAGAGGCTATTTCCCCAAACAGTTTCAGCAATGTGATTACTTTTTGGCCTAATCCCATGGAATGGGAATGCTGTGCTTCTTCCTTAATTACATAAACAATATTATGTCAAAAGACAATTTAGAAGAGGGGAGATGTTAACCACAACCTGACCACAAGAGGCTCGGCTGGGTCCCCTTGGGACGGTCCGCACGCACACTTCTCACGGGGCAGATAGCAGCGTTCTTCCTTCCTGACGCTATCGACGTCTTTCCAAGTGGTATCAGCGAGGGTCTGTCTCCAGAACCTCTCGCAGCCTCCAGGGCCAAAGGCCCTGGGCTCCTCACTGACCACTCGGATGGCCAGCTCTGCCTTGCCCAGCTCACAGGGCTGGGGGCGAGGGGGAAAGCCCCAGGCATCGTGGAGACGGTAACGCACCATCGGAGGCAAAGGGGGGGCTGAGGCCTGAGCTCGGTTCCCCAGGACGGGACAGGACAGGCTGAGCTCGGGCCGTGTTCCCCCAGGGCCCATTGTCCAGGCTTTTCCAGAGCCTCTGCTGCCTGGTCTGGGAAGGGGTAAAATGGAAGGAGACGCCAGTCAGCTCTGTTTGCAAGGTCTGTCCTGCACCCCCTTTTTCAGCACCACCCCTCCCCTGACCACGCGTCCATGCCGCCACGGCTGACCCACGCAACGGGCCACCTTTGTCGTTTGTCCCTGCGCTGCCGTTTGCAACCCCAGGATAGTCTCATTTCCAAACAGAGGCCACAGCGACCTACTAAACACAAGAATCACACGGTGTCGTGATGTGGCTCCAAGTGTTCTCATCTGACATCAACCAAATATTTACAGTTTTAATAACAAAACACTAGTTTAATCAAGTTCATCTCCTTTGGAGTAAATATTCGTGACAAAACATAGAAAGGGGGGCATCTGGGTGGCTCAGTGGGTTAAAACCTCTGCCTTTGGCTCAGGTCATGATCCCAGGGCCCTGCATCGGGCTCTCTGCTCAGCGGGGAGCCTGCTTCCCCCTCTCTCTCTGCCTGCCTCTCTGCCTACTTGTGATCTGTCAAATAAATAAATAAAATCTTTAAAAACAAAAACAAAAACAAAAAAAACATAGAAAGGCCCCGAAGAATACAGCTCTGCCTCCCTCTCCAAACACATGGCCGGCCTGCCTCTGCTTGCTAGGCTCTCGTCACACAGGCCTCCATGCTGTTTCCAGAACTCAGCAGCCTCAGAGCCTCTGCACTTCTGTTCCCAGTGCCTGGAGGGATCTCTCTCCAGATCGCCCCATGGGGGCCGCACTCCCATCCCCCCTTCCTCTCCATCTCTGCTCAGATGTCCCTCCTCAGAGAGGCCTCCCCGGCCCTATTGTGTCTTACCCTCATCCCATGGACTCTATGTCCATCTGTCTGTTTTCTCACTGTCCCTCTCCCCCTAGACAGTGAGCCCCAGAAGGACAGAGTCTTGGTCTGTCTTGTTCACCAGCACATTCCCAGAGCCTGGTACAGGGTCTGGGCTCAGCAGGAATGAGGGGGGTGAAGGGAAATTGCCAAAGAGATCAATGTGCGACACGCTCTCCCTGCTCCTATGGGGTCACGGGGACCCTAGAAGGCAGCAGGACCTCCCAGGGGTGTGCCAGGGAAACGGCAGCTCAGCCTCCCAGGCCCACAGCCCCCCAGCTTCTCAGTCTCCGGTGCTTTTCAGCTCTTATAAATCAAGCTGCTGTGAACATTTATGAACAGGTGTTTGTGCAACCATAAATTTTTATCTCTTTGGGATAAATGCCCAGGTACTTAGTTACATGTTTAATTTTGCAAAACTGTTCTGCAGACTGTACCATTTTACATTCCTCCCCACGGTGTGTGAATAATCAAGATTTTCCATATTCTTTCTAGCATTTGGTGCCATCACTATTTTTTACTCACACCATTCTCATAGAGGTAGTATCGTGTGGTGGTTTTAATTTGCACTTCCCTCGTGGGTGAAGATGGCAAACATCTTTCCATGTGCTTCTTTGCCATCAGCATCTCCTCTAGTCCTTCTCTGGAGATCCGGTTTGAGATCCCCCAGCTTCTCAGCCTCCGCTGCTTTTCCAGAAGCTGCCACACTCCAGGGCAGAGGGACAGTACATATGACGGGACCACAGCGCAAACATCAGATGCTGGCGCACTGTCCCCGGGCAGAGGGATGGGTTTGTGCACAAGCACGGCGTCCTCTGTGGGTAACAGAGCTCTGGGCCACCCAGCCCGCCGGGCCGCCTCCCGGGTCTAAGGACGCAGGCAGTGGCCCCCGGCAAGTGTGGGCACTCTGTCTGCAGGGCTGAAGCCACTTCTCCAAGTGCCAGTGAAGTGTGCCAGTGACATTTCCTCACTCACCGCCCACCCACCCACCCACGTGTCATTCGTTCCCATTCTCTTTTAAAAAGAAAACAGGTATATGGGTAATCATAGGGGGGATTCTCCCCAGGTTACCTCTCCCTCTCCTCCTCCACCTCTCTCATTCCCGGTCAGCCTCCTGGGGCACTTGGGGTACTCGGGTCCCTGCTGGAAGCAGAGTCAGCCATGTCGATGAAAGCTCCAAGAGTTAAAACACTTTGCTCCTGCCAGGGAAGGTCAAGATGGTCGTGGAGAGATTCATCAGGGGGTCACTCGTGCTGGCTGCCTGAGGGGAAGGGAAGCCAGCCACCAGCCGTGTCCATGGCTGCCGGATGGTCCCTGCCTTTGTCTCTCTCCCTGCCCCCCTCCAGGAGCCTGGGGGAGCCTCCCATCCCCCGGGCAGATGGGCCCCCTTGAGGAGTGGTCTTCCCCAAGGGCCACTGTCTTCCTCTTGGCTCACCTGTTCAGCCCTGCTGAATTGTACACCTGACTCTCTGTGAGTCTTGAGTTCTGAGCTTGCCCTATGTAAATACATTACATTATTTCTGATAAATTTTTTCTCTTATTACACTCAGAACTATTTTAAAATCAAAATCAGACCATGGAATGTTCTTGGTAGAATTCTTCCCCTTCTTTGGGATATGTTGTTATGTCTGGCGGCCACCAAGGGAACGCTAAAAATGACAAAGCTCAAACCACAAGGTCATCACATACTCTTCCAACACATAGTCTTGTAAAGTATTTCCGTGATTAAAAAAAAAGGAAAACAGTTTACTATTTATTCTCAAATAATGATTACATTGTTCTCCCACTTGACAACTTGTAAAACACATTCAATATTCATTCCTTATTTCAAGGATTGATACATCTAATTCAAAAACAGTATCATCAGCAAAGAATAAAAAAGATAAACCAAAAACTCTTAACTATAGAGAGAACAAACTGATGGTTACCAGAGGGAGGTGGGGCAGGGGGGATGAGGGGGTGGTGGTGAGAGGATAGGAGAAACAGGTGATGGGAATTAAGAAGACACTTAACTATACTGGAATTTAAAAAAAAAAAATCAGTATCTTATAAAAAAAAAAACAACAACCAAAAATAATATCCTGAATATGTTACAAAAGTAATTCTAGGACAAAAATGTGCATAAGAAACAGAGCAAAAAAAAAAAAAAACCCAACATTCTCAATTTTCATTTATAGTAACAACGGAATAAAGAATTCTATAGTGATAAGGTTTCAAAAACACAATGGACATGACTGAGTCACCAGGGAAAAAAGTAGGGAGGGAGGTACTGAAAGTTACCACATTCTTCTGAACCCAGTCTTTACCATTTAGTAACAAAATACAAGCTTTTAGTCAAACTCAACTCCTTAAAAAAAAAAACAAAAAACACTGAATTCCTTTGGGCTATCTAGACTTTACATTCTTTGTTTCCCAGTTCTTAATTGTCTTGGAGTCACACTTGGTGCTGAAATGTTTCCTGTTTTGTTAACATGTTACTTAAATGTTTCATATTTTCTCCCTCTCTTTTAGGCCCAGGCCCCAGGGCCTGCGGCCACCACCCACCACCCACCTCCCCACCCGCCTGTGAGAGCCAGGTGTTCAAGGATGTCAGGGGTCCTTGGAATGGGAAGAAATTTCCAGTCAGCTCGTCTCACAGAGCAAGATTCCAGAGACTGAGCCTGCTGTCCCTGTGACCCCCAGGACTGTTCCAGCCAAAAGAGCAGCTGAGGTGAAGGTCGGGTCGAAAAGGACAGAGAACAGCAGACTGCGGACTCTGGGCCATGGATCAACACAGCAGCCCTGGAATGAAAGTCTACTCCATCGAAGTAATGAGGTGGCTAGAGCGGGGACATACGGGGGTCTTCAATTTTTTTTCTAAACTTGAGCCAGCACCTGTGTGGCAACTTGATAATCTGTATACGGAGCCCAACAAAAACAAGGAGGCCGCAAGAAAAAAGTCCCCGCTGCTGATACGACCTTAATGGCATGTCTTCCCACACAGTGTGTCAACTTTGGTTCCTCCCTAAAACTGCCTGTTTTGGATAAAGTCTGGGACAAAAAGAGGCAGTACTTGAATTATAAGAAGCATCCAGGCAGGCGGAAGATACTCTTTTCACGAAAATCTTTCTCCCAGGGGCGCCTGGGTGGCTCAATTAGATGTCTGCCTTCAGCTCAGGTCATGATCCCAAGTTCCTGAGATCGAGTCCCATGTTGGGCTCCCTGCTCCTCAGGGAGTCTGTTTCTCCCACTCCCTCTGCCCCTCCACCAGCTCATGCTTGTGCAGGCTCTCTCTGTCAAATAAATAAAATCTTAAAAAAAAAAACTCTTTCAGGGCACCTGGATGGCTCAGTCACTTAAGCATCTGCCTTCTGCTCAGGTCATGATCCCAGGGTCCTGGGATGGAGCCCAGCATTGGGCTCCCTGCTCAGTGGGGAGTGTGCTTCTCCCTCTCCCTCTGCCCTTCACCCTGCTTGTGCACACTCTCTAGCAAATAAATACAATCTTTTTAAAAAAAATTTTTAAATTAAAAATCAGGGGGAAAAAAAAGAAGATGAAGTAGACATATTTCTTCCTATTCCACCCACTAAGTACAACTAAAATCCCTGGACATCACATATACAAGGAACATGAGACTGGGAAGGAAGCAGGAGGCACACCAGAGAGGGGAGTTGGGGCCTGAGGAAGAACACTGTGGTGAGTTCCCGGAGTTTTCTTCTGGCCTCACAGATCCCAGACGAGTTGCTGAAGAGGCAATGACCCAGAAGGGCAGTGAGTACAGACAAAAGCCCCGAGGATCTGCTCCCTCTCCAACCAAATCACCAAGAAAGGGGAGGCAGCCTGACACAACACTGGGAAGCAAGAACGTTTTTCCTGTCCGCAAAGGCCAGAAGAGGCTGGTGGGAAGTCCAGCCTTCCGCCCTTACCAGGCTGTGACAGGGCACCGCGAGGACACTCCGGGGTAGCATCACAGAAGGCCCAGTCGGAAGCCCAAGTTTCAGCTTGGGACAAAAAAAAGCCTGGTGGGAAGTGAGGCCCCTGACCACCACTCAGCCCTAACAAGGCCATCACTCTCCTCCGGTGGCGGCAGTGGAGGCCCTGTGGGTAGGCAGGCCTCTCACTCCTGTCCAGCAGTCAGGAGCAGCCCTGAGCAGCTGCAGGTGTCAGAGCCAGAGCAGGGAAACCGGACTCTACTCCCACCTTCGGGAACACCACTCTTCAAGGGGGCCCATCTCCTGCCTGGGGGATGGGAGGCTCCCCCAGGCCCCTTGGGGGGCAGGGCAGGGAGAGAGACAAAGGCAGGGACCAGCCAGCAGCCATGGACACGGCTGGTGGCTGGCTTCCCTTCCCCTCAGGCAGCCAGCACGAGTGAGCCGCTGATGAGTCTCTCCGCGTCCATCTTGACCTTCCCTGGCAGGAGCAAAGCATTTTTACACTTGGAGCTTTCATCGACATGGCTGACTCTGCTTCCAGCGGGGACCCCAGTACCCCAAGTGCCCCAGGAGGCTGACCGGGAATGAGAGAGGAGGAGTAGGAGAGGGAGAGGTAGCCTGGGGAGAATTCCCCCCTATGATTGCCCATATACCTGCTTTCTTTTTAAAAGAGAATGGGAACGAATGACACGTGGGTGGGTGGGTGGGCGGTGAGTGAGGAAATGTCACTGGCACACTTCACTGGCACTTGGAGAAGTGGCTTCAGCCCTGCAGACAGAGTGCCCACACTTGCCGGGGGCCACTGCCTGCGTCCTTAGACCCGGGAGGCGGCCCGGCGGGCTGGGTGGCCCAGAGCTCTGTTACCCACAGAGGACGCCGTGCTTGTGCACAAACCCATCCCTCTGCCCGGGGACAGTGCGCCAGCATCTGATGTTTGCGCTGTGGTCCCGTCATATGTACTGTCCCTCTGCCCTGGAGTGTCCCTCTGCCCTGGCAGCTTCTGGAAAAGCAGCGGAGGCTGAGAAGCTGGGGGATCTCAAACCGGATCTCCAGAGAAGGACTAGAGGAGATGCTGATGGCAAAGAAGCACATGGAAAGATGTTTGCCATCTTCACCCACGAGGGAAGTGCAAATTAAAACCACCACACGATACTACCTCTATGAGAATGGTGTGAGTAAAAAATAGTGATGGCACCAAATGCTAGAAAGAATATGGAAAATCTCGGGGCGCCTGGGTGGCTCAGTGGGTTAAAGCCTCTGCCTTCAGCTCAGGTCATGATCCCAGAGTCCTGGGATCGAGCCCCGCGTCAGGCTCTCTGCTCAGCAGGGAGCCTGCTTCCCTTCCTCTCTCTGTCTGCCTCTCTGCCTACTTGTGATCTCTGTCTGTCAAATAAATAAACAAAATCTTAAAAAAAAAAAAAAAAAAAAAAAAAAAAAAAAAAAAAGAATATGGAAAATCTTGATTATTCACACACCGTGGGGAGGAATGTAAAATGGTACAGTCTGCAGAACAGTTTTGCAAAATTAAACATGTAACTAAGTACCTGGGCATTTATCCCAAAGAGATAAAAATTTATGGTTGCACAAACACCTGTTCATAAGTGTTCACAGCGGCTTGATTTGTAAGAGCTGTAAAGAAGGCACAACCCAGATGTCCTGCAATGGGAGAATGTTTAAACAAACTTGGTACATCCATACCACAGAATAAAAGACAAATCAGGTAAGAACAACGAGACAGAAGATCAATAAGGAAACACGGGTATTGAACCACACTGCAGACCAATCGGACCCAACAGACATATAGAACACTATACCCAACAAGAGGAGAATACACATTCTTCTCAAGTGCACAGGAGATATTCTCCAAGATACACCACGTTGGGCCACAAAACAATTTTAAATTTAGGAAGACTGCAATCACCAAGTATCTTTTCTGACCATAATGGAATGAAGAAATCAACAGCAGAAGGAAAACTGAAAAATTCAAAAAAAATTGGAACTTAAACAATACACTCCTAAACAACCAACGGGACAAAGAAAAAAAATCACAAGTGAAATTAGAAAATATTTTGGGACAAATAAAAATTTAAAAAAGAACATACTAAAATGTATAGGATGTGGCACAAGCTAAGAGGGGACTTCGTAGCAGTAAACACCTCATTAAAAAAGAAGCGAAATCTCACAAGTAAGCAAACTTTACATCTCAAGGGACAAGAAAAAGAAGAAGTAAACCCAAAGTTGGCAGAAGGAAGAAAATAATAAAGGTTAGAGCAGAATCAAACAAAACAGAGAAGAGAAAAACAACAGAAAACCATCATCAAAACTATGAGTGTGCTGTTTTTAAAAAGATCAACAAAACTGACAAACTTTTAGCTAGACTCAGAAAAAGGGAAGACCCAAATAATAAAAAACAGAAATGAAAGAAGAGACATTACAGTGGATCTGACAGAAAGAAAAAGGGTCAAGAGAGATTATTATGAACAATATGCACAAACTGGACAACCTAGAAGAAACAGATAAATTCCTAGAAACATCCAACCTACCAAAATGAAATCATGAAAGGAAAAAATCTGAGCAGACCTATAATAAGTAACAAGACAGACTCAGTAATCAAGTCTCCCTACAACAAAAAACCCAGGACCAGATGGCTTCATTGGAGAGCTCCACCAAACAATGAAAGCAGAATTGACACCAGGGCACCTGCGCGGCTCAGCTGTTTGGGCATCTGACTCTTGATTTCCGCTCGGTCATGATCTCAGGGTTGTGGAATTGAGTCCCATGTAGGGTTCCACACTCAGCAGAGAGTCTGCTTGGGATTCTCTCTCCCTCTACCCCTTCCTCTCCCTCTGCCCCTCCCGTGCTCATGCGCACTCTCCCTGCTGTGAAGAGAGCCCGATGCAGGGCTTGATCCCAGGACCCTGGGATCATGACCTGAGCTGAAGGCAGAGGCTTTAACCCACTGAGCCACCCAGGCACCCCTTAAATAAATAAGTCTCAAAAAAAAAGAAGAGGAATTGAAACCAATCCTTCTCAAATAACCAAAGAGGAGCGAACACTTCCAGACTCATTCTATGAGGGCAGCATTACTCTGATACAAAACCAGACAAAGGTACCACAGGAAAATAAAATGACAGGCCAGTATCTCTAATTGTATTGATGCAAAAATCCTCAGCAAACAGAATTCAACAGCACATTAAAATGATTATACACCAAGACTAAGTGGGATTTATTCCTAGAATGCAAAGATGACTCAACATACCAAAATCAATCAATATAATACACTTCATTAACAGAATGGAAGATAAAAACCACAAGAACATCTCAGTTGATCAAGAAAACGCACTTGACAAAATTCAACACACTCTCATGATAAAAACACTAAACAAATCAGGAATAGAAGGAAATTACTTCAATATAATAAAGGTCATGCATGACAAGCCCACAGCTATCATCATACTTAATGGTGAAAAACTGGGAGTTTTTCCTCTAAGCTCAAGAAAATGACAAGGATGCCCACTCTCACCACTTCTGTTCAACACGGTACTGAAGTCCTAGCCTAGGCAATTAGGCAAAAAAAGGAATAAAAATCATCCAAATTGGAAAGGAATAAATAATATTATCTCTGTTTAGAGGTAGCATGATCTTATACATAGAAAATCCTAAAGATCCACAAACAAAAAAAAAGTTGTTAGAATAAAGGAATTTAGGGGCACCTGGGTGGCTCAGTCAGTTAAGCATCTGCCTTCAGCTCAGGTCATGATCCAAGGATCCTTGGATCGACCCCTATGTCAGGCTTCCTGCTCACTGGAGAGCCTGCTTGTCCCTCTCCATCTGCCTTCCTCCTGCTTGTGCACTCTCTCTGACAAATAAATAAAAATCTTTAAAAAAAAATTAGATAAAGGAATTCAGCAAAGCTGCAGGATACACTGTTGGTGGGAATGTAAAATAGCACAGCATTACAGAAAACGCTATGAACATTCCTCAAAAGATAAAAAATAAAATTACTATATGATCTAGCAATCCCATTTTGGGGTATCTAGCCACAAGAATTAAAATCAGGATCTCGGGGCGCCTGGGTGGCTCAGTGGGTTAAAGCCTCTGCCTTCGGCTCAGATCATGATCCCAGGGTGCTGGGATCGGCCCCGCATCAGTCTCTCTGCTCGGCAGGGAGCCTGCTTCCCTTCCTCTCTCTCTGCCTGCCTCTCTGCCTACTTGTGATCTCTGTCTGTCAAATAAATTAAAAAAAAAATAAAAATCTTTAAAAAAATCAGGACCTCAAAAATATATCTGTACACTCATGTTCACTGTAACATTAGCCACAATTGCTGAGGGGTGGGAGTGGCCTGAATGTCCGTTGACAGATGAACGGATAAAGCAAATGTGGTACTAGACGATGGAGGATAGCTGAGCCTTAAAAAAAAATCTTGTCACATGCTGCAACATGGATGAACCTTGATGACATTATGCTGAGTGAAATAAACCAGTCACAATATGACAAGTACCATGATTCTATTTATGTGAGGTTCCTCAAGTAGTCAGTCTGAGAAATGGAGTGCGAGGGGCGCCTGGGTGGCTCGGTCAGTTAAGCATCAGACCCTTGGTTTCAGCTAAGGTCATGATCTCAGGGTTGTGGGATCGAGCTCATGTCTGGCTCCTTCCTGGGTATGGAGCCTGCTTAAGACTCTCTCTCCCTCTGCCTAGAGCGGGAGAGGGAAAGGGGGCTGTTTAGTATATACAGAATTTCAGTTTCGCAAGATGAAAAAAGTCCTAGAGATCTGTTGCACAATGACCCGCATGTAGTTACTAGTCCTATACACTTAAAAATGGTTAAGATGGTCTATTTTACGTTAAGTATTTTTTACCACAATGAAAAAAAAAATCCTTAGAACAGGAAAAAAGGGAACTACTGGTACATAAGACGACCTAATTATATCGAACAGATTTCTAGTGAATTATGCTGAGTAAAAAAAGCCAATTCTAGAAAATTGCCTCTTGTATGATTCCATTAATAGAACATTCTTGAAACAGAAGTATAGAAGTGGATAGTAGATTAGTGGCTGCAGGGGGTTAAGAGGGGCACAGCGGGTGGGGGGGGGAGTGGGTGTGGCTACCCTTGTAGTGATGGAAATCTTGTTTGTCTTGGCCATACCAATGGCAACATTGTTTTTTTGATACTGTGCTATAGTTTTCAAGGTGGCAACACTGAAGGGAACTGGGTAAAGGGTATAGGGGACCTCTCTCCATTATTTCCTCTGACTGCATGTGAATCTACAATTACTTTAAAATAAAGACTTTAATTAAGCTTAAGAAATCTTTCTCCACACAAGGGAGGATTAAGTGCCAACTGGAAATAATGCAGAGACTTTAGTACTTGGTGGTTCTGTCACTGGGGCTGAAGCAGGCAGGCTGGCTCAGAAAAAGTCTTCATGTTTGAGGTGCCTCAACTTGGTTACCCCGTCGTTCACCAAAACATGCAGTTCTGAGAAACCCTAGATAATCCTTTTGGGAAAGGGAGCCTAGCCAGAAGGCTCCGAGTTTTAGTCTTCAGAGGCCTAGATGCTGGACTTGTAATAAGAAACCAGAGGAGTAATTATGGCCACCGGGAGAGGAGGGAGGAACGCCCAGACTCCAGAGCCAGTTTTCTGGAGGCCGTAGGCAAGTTAAGCCAGGGGGTAAAGAGCCACGCCATGATGGAGATTTTCTTCTGATCCAGCTCCGAATGGGTCAAGGTTAATACAATCCCTCTGACATCATTTGAATAGAGAACAATGCATCCCTTTATTTCCACTGCACCTGCTTAGAAATATGCCTTGTGAGTGTACAGGGGAGGGTGGGGATTGCCTGGGAACACAAGCTGCAAAGCCAGTGTCTCTGTTTTTGTGGTTGTTGTTGTTTTAAGATTATTTATCTGAGAGAGAAAACAGAGCAAGCAAGAGAGAACATGAGTCAGGGGGAAGGGGCAGAGGCAGAGGGAGAAGCAGGCTCCCCGCTGAGCTGGGAGTCTGATGCAGGACTCAATCCCAGGACCCTGGGATCATGACCTGAGCTGAAGGCAGATGCCCAACCGACTGAGCCAGCCAGGCATCCCATCCAGTGTCTTTGGACTGCTGTGTCGGGTAAGGGAACCCAGCCACTCCATCAGAAAGGGGACGGACTGGACTGGCTGGCTGGACTTGAGCTACGAGGCTAGAAAGAAAGCGGTCTACTGGAAGTCATAGCAACATCTTCTCCAGAACACTTATCCATATGCTTCTGCCCTTCTGGAGCCCCCAGGACTCAGAGGTGAAATCAGTGACTGATTCACTTAACACCTGTGCCAGGTGTGGTCCACACACGGCACCGAGTTCTCTAAACAACCTGCTGAGGAGGCGGAAAGCCTTACGTGCGCCTTGGAGATGGGGAGGCTGAGTCTCACAGAAGTTACGTGGTCTGCCCGACGTAAGAGGCCGACCTGGGATTCATGGGCCCTCTAGCCACAAGACGTGTACCTTTAGGCAAGTATAGAGCGGCATCACATCTACAAGGAAACCCAGGCCCTGAATCACCAGAAAATGACCAGAGCCCTTCAAGTCAGCTGAAAGAGGTCAGAGCGCAGGCAGAAGCTTTCAGCTGAATAGGGCAACATTTCCTCCACCCACGCGGTACACACCAGGGACTCAATACATGAGTGTTAAGCGAAACTGCCCCAAAGGCTGTCCCACTCAGCTGTGTGTGTGTCTTGGGAGGCCAGGCAGCAGATGGTGCCCTCTTGCCTGCCATCCCAGTTTAACCTGGAAACAGCAATGCTGTCTGTATTCTGGTCACATGGGGACGCGGCCCTGGGACGCCCAACGAGACAGGGAGCCACATACACACACACACTGGGCTGCTTTGAAGTGTCTGGGACAAAGAAACTCAAGAGGGAGCCCCAGGGAATCAGTGATGACCTCAGACGCAAAGTATGGAGTGAGCCAATTCTCAGTGAATGTTACAGACTTAACAATGCGAGTGAGTGAGTGAGCGCTTGGGGCCTTCTGCTGACCAAGCAAGCCAGCTACCCGTGGCCGCCGGCCGCACAGGAGAGTCTGCCTCTGCCAAGAACGCACAAGCAGCCTCTCTGAAGTGGGCCGGGAAGCAGACCCTCATGATGGGCAGTACAGTCCTTCTGGGCCCTGCCTCTGCCATGGGCTGCTGGTATTCCCGCTGTTTCCGGATTCATCCTCAGAGTCTGGGGTGAGGTTGAAGCACGGCCCCCTGTGCTGAGAAAATCTGGAAGGAGGGCCCTGACAGCGGGAAGACTCAGCGCCAGCTGCAGCCAGAAGTCTGCGACAGGAGGGGACAGGGGCTGAAGGAAAGGCTTGCACGTGTCCCAACGGTTTCAGACTTAATTGTTTCAGGAAGAGGGGAGCCAGTGGGGAGCATAAGAAAAGAAAGAAGACATTAATGAAGGAAAAACCACCAACGCCAGACTAAAATACTCCCCCGGCACATATTTCTCCCAATGCATAGCAGTTCTTTCAATCAAGGATGTGTCATTTCCTGGGTTATTAAATCCAGATCATGGAACATTCCACTCAGGGACAGTAAAAGAGGGTCACGTTCTCAGCGTCCCCCATCACCAAAGAAGCAAAGAAGAGGGATCATGGCCCTTGGCATTCTGGCCGCTCAGCTCCCCATGGGGCTGTCCGTGGAAAGCCCAGGGGGCCCAGCACGACATGCTTTCTCAGGCTCCCCCACAAGCCCCCGCAGTCACCTGGAAGACCATCATCATCCCAAGCCACACAACCCCTGCAGGAATCATAAACTGGGGAAGCAGCAGCAGGAGCAGTCACCTTGTCTCGGTTACTACAACAAATGTCAGTGACCTTGAACATCTTGTAACAAAGCCAAAGTCACTCAGCAAAACTGAGTCTAAATTTTAAGTCTAAGCAAAACTGACTCTAAGGAGCTTAAAGGAAATTGCAGAGCCTTTCAGCTGGGCCCAGGGACCTGCATACAGTGGGTGCCCAATAACATCCATCTCCCTTTTCCGGGGAGAGGGCAACAGCTATCTGCGTGGTCTGGTGAAGGAACCCTTGGGAGGGACAGCACTTTCCACACATGTAAGTTGTCTGGAACCTCCCATGCCTTAACCTCTCCCAACCTGCATCTGAAGCAACGGGTGTGCAATTTACTCACCGGAAGAGCTGGCCCGGTTCTTGTTAAAGTAAGAAACTGAACAGCAAACAGGCTTCAGAGCGAACACAAGCACTGAGGATTCCAAGTGGAAAGATGCTCAGAGACCAGACAAGATTCAGACCATGCGGTATTGTCCAACCAATGTGACTCTCACCAACGTTTAAAAACCAGGTTTCAGGTTTTTAAAAAAGGCTTTCCGGAATCCACGTCAGTGAAATTAACCAGCCGAAATTAACAAATCAGCAGGGCGACTGGAGCCACTCTGAGCCTGTGGCTGTGCAGCTGCCCACAGGCCACTCTGCTCCCCCTGTCTGCCCTCCGAGCTCTGTCCTGATCTTCCCTCCCACCTTTGGGCTGTGAGGGGGCAACGCACAACCTAGTCCCTCATCTTTTCATCCCAGGAAACTGGTCCCACCTCTTATTCTCCTTTCTCAAACCCAGTTCCTTTGCTGTGGGCTCTGTTAGCCCCCGTGTTTCTGGATTCATCTTTGAAGGGTCTGGGATGGGGCACCCGGGTGGCTCAGTTGGTTAAGCATTCGATCTCAGCTCAGGTCTGGACTCAAGGTTGTGAGTTCAAGCCCCGTGTTGGGCTCCATGCTGGGCTCAAAGCCTACTTTAAAAAAAAACCAACCAACCAACAAATCTGGGACAGAGCAGACACTGGGCCCCCTCTGCTAGGAAGCCAGACGATACTTTGGATAAAGACTTAGAGGCAACTGCGGCCAAATGGCTGGTGACAGGAGGGGACAGGCCTCCCTAGCCCTGAGAAAGATGCTTCCTTCGACCTCTCTACCCCGGCCACCTGCAGCTCCCTCACCCAGCCTCTGCCCCCAGTCAGAACCTGTTCCGACAGACACACATTCATATCCTCACACACTTCTCTTCTATTGTTTCCACTCTGGGGGCAGAACAGCAAACACTCGTTCACAAAAACTCATCATGAAGTCCACGTCCCTCGCTCAGGTCAGATGGTGAACACAAGGAGGAGCCCCAAACTATAAATCTGACAGAATGCCTCAGGAATCTGTAGGGCTCCCAGAGAAGGAAGGTGATCACTGAGAAGATGACGATGATCCGAGAAATCCAGGAAAGAAGGAATTAGGTCTCGGTGAATAACTGATTCGTTTGTGCCAGGCGGAGTTCTAGGCATTTTACACATTACTTCTTATGGGCCAACAACCCTACAAGGCAGGTGGTATTTGCCCCTTTCCAGAGATAAGGAAAATGAAGGCAGAAAGTACGGGGCTGGGGTAGACACTTTTCTCTCTGAGCTGGAGGAGGCTCCACCTCCCTCCACCTGCTGTGGACCATGAACCTGGTCCTGCTGGGAAGGGCCTTTTCCAGGACTGGCCTGTAGGGGGAATTCCAAGGCTACTTACGCTCTGCCGTTTGTCTCCTGCCCGCTGGCTGCTGTCTTGGACTCCAAGGCGTTGTTGAAGTTGGTTATGTTTTCAGAGGAATAGAGGCCAGCCGGGTTGTTGTACTGGTTTGTGATGACCCTGGGGGCAGAGCTGGAGGCCGGTGAGGCAGTGAAGGGCATGGCACTCCGGTTGTGGGCACTCCCTATATGCAGGACCTCCTGTCGGCAGAGTTCAGAGCAGAAATCAGGGGGCGCTCAGTGCACACCTCTCAAGGGGCAGTGCAGGCTGAGCTCCAGAAAGGAAGATCTGGGGGCCCTGGGTCCACATCAACCTTCATCAGAAGGGCCCTGATACGCCCACTAGACACACAGGCAATGAGCAGGGAAGCCTTAAGATGGGCGAGGGTGCGGCTTCGCACGCCAGCAATGCCTTCTCGTTCTTCCCTGAGGCCCAGTCAGGCCTGATCTGCTGCTGGCGCCACTGGGCACAACACCCCCACAGGCCTTGGACCATCACAATCCAAGCTGGGGCCGATACACCCTTGCAGGGCACATTCCAGAGGGATTAGGGTACAAGGAGGAGAACACACGTCACTCGGTCCATGTGCAGCAGGAGATGATAAAAGGTGGAGACAGATTCCCTAGGATCCAGGGGGTTACACCAGCAAGATAAGAAGCTGTGGGGCCACCGGGCAAAGCACTGCTGAGGAGGCCGGGATGGCTCAGCGCTGGGGCAGGAAGGGGTAAAGGGAGCAGGGGATCTGCAGGAGGCCACCGCTCACCAAACGGACAGACGGCTGGGAGGTACCTGCTAGAGGGGCGTGCCCAGGAGTCCCTCCTTCTGTAACGTGAGACAGCGCCCGGCACCCCCTCCCTGCGCAGCGCAGCCGGGAGCCTGGATAATTCCTACAGGGACAACAGCTCGGAGCTTCTTTACAAACACACCCCCACCTCCACGCCCACCAGCCTGACACTTTTTAAACTAACATTCCTGTTCTTAAAAATCATGGCTTTTCCCGACAACACAATTAGAAAGGTGCTTTCTGCACAAACATTCTGGACCCGGCCCACAGCACGGACTCTGCAGCGACTACACTCGACCTGCACCCTATTTTCTGTGTTCCCCAACACAGGACTTTCCTGAACCCTGGCCTCTTTCTTCATACCCAGGCCCAGAACAACTGGCCCCATAAGAGTTCTTTTGGGGGAACTACTTTTAGAACAACTTCTTGTTCTTCCTCCCCACCCACCGCCCCGCTCTTTTTCACCCAAACTTCAAGTCTTTCACGCTTTCTTAGAAAACATGACAATGAAAAGTAACACCTTCATTCACTGTGTACCGATCTAGATAAAAGTCAAGGAAATATTTTTATGACTGAGATTTCTTTTTCACTATTGAGGCAGGCTTCCTTTTTAACAAGCTGGAACCGGTGAGGTTTTAAAGTAGAAATTACAGTGAGTCCACTTTGTCCACATTGGACAAAAGCAAAGTACACAGAGATCACGCTCCAAAAAGGGGAAGTACCATCAGTTAAGAAAATAACCTTAGCAGCAACCAAAGCACGGTTAAGTAAATTTTATGGCACAACTACCAGGAGGAACACTACACAGTCACTCGCAGCAGGGCATCTGGCAACCACAGTGACCGGCAAACAGACATCCAACCAGCGTTCCGCCCCTTCTCCCTTCCCAGAAACACAGTTCCAGTGAGAATGGAAGACAAGAGAAAATTATTCCGGTTGGAAATTGATTTTTCTCTTTATAGAGAATTTGCTGGGAATGTATCTGTTTTGTACATAAAAGGAATATCTCTAACCCCAAGTGAATACTGGTCTTTCCAGAAGTCAGGCGGTTAATTCAGGGCCTGCCTTTTGGAAGGGATGATGTAATTGTTTGGGCTTTGTATTTATCAGTCTCCAAGGAAACTCAATAATGAGGAAATATAAACTAGGTGTGTAACTACTCTGACCTCAGATAAGCTGGGGTGGTGGTTGGCATTACATGAACTAACAGATCTTTTAATTATAGATGAACTCTGCTCTTACTCATTCCTTTATTTTAGAATGACTGGAAGTGGAAGGTTTTGGAAAAAGGAGAGTGGGAAGTTTTTCCATAGGAACAAAGAATTACTGGAATCAAAAGAAAAATATACTCAAGTCGGATGTTAAAATATTTGTACAGAATTTTTTAAATTCTTTTTTTAAGGAAGAGAACTACCTTCGAAATATTAACAGAGGGACCGGATTATAGGTTTACAATGAAAACTAAAGACAGAAAAACATGTAAGTGAAACGTTAAGTATTACCTTAGTTGTGTGAAAGTAAGATTTTAGGGAGACCAAATCAAAACAAAATCACCCCTTAGGTATTGTAAAATATATGAAAGCTTAACACACTGAAACTTAACATTTATAGTAAATTCAGCAAAGTGGCTAAGAATTTCTCGGGAAGTTGGAGTTAACGGTGGCATGTTTAAAATTAGTTTGCATGGGGCACCTGGCCGGCTTAGTCGGAAGAGTCTGTGACTCCTGATCTCGGGGTTAGGAGTTCGAGCCCCATGCTGGGTGTAGAGATTACTTAAAAAATAAATAAATAAATAAACTTTAAAAAAATAACGAAAAAATGGAATTGGTTTGCACAACCGCTGGTTTACAGACTGAGTGACATCCTAGACCAGCTTTCCTTACAGGAGCTCTACAGAGTAACATGTTCATGCCTGTTTTTGAAATGCCAGATGCAAAATGGTC
Organism: Martes martes; assembly: GCF_963455335.1. Lineage (NCBI taxonomy): Eukaryota > Metazoa > Chordata > Mammalia > Carnivora > Mustelidae > Martes > Martes martes. The sequence goes on along the minus strand of NC_137902.1, from coordinate 32,210,206 downwards.
CGTAATGCAACGCTCAGGATTTCTGAGTACGATTTTTATTATGTTAATGAAAAAATGTTATGTGACTATATCTCAGAAATTTTCATGGATACCTTTGAGAAAATATGACTTGTAAACAACCACTTAATTTATCCACACAACATACTTCATGAGTGGTTTTTTTTCTCTTTTTTTTATAAGTTCATTTTCACAGAAGTTTCTCTCATGTATAAAGTATAGCTAGCTATGTGTTACCTTTTTATTTTATCTTGATTCACCGTAAGAAGTCAGTCATGTCCCAAATTTAGAAACAAAAGTTGAAGTTCAAATCTTTAGTTGGGGTTAAATATATAACAATCACAAACCAGTCTAAGAGAAGTTTTCAAAAGCAATTATCAATTAACTTTTTTTTCTCAAGATTTTTATTTTTAAGTAACCTCTATACCCCACATGGGGCTCGAACTCATAACCCCAACAAGAGCTGCGTGGCCCACTGACTCAGTAAGGCCCCCCTATTTATTAACTTATTAATAATAATTCATTAATGTATCCAAGACACATACTTTGTAAAAAGGAGCAGGCCATGCACAAGGAATTTCACAAAAATGTTCTAAACAGACTGAAGTTTTTTCCCCTTATTTCAAAAGAGCACCCATTCATGGTCGATAACTTAGGAGACGCAATTAAGGAAGAAAGAAAGAAAATCACTTTTAATCTAACTACTAAGGGACTTGTTTACAAATACGGGGTCTTCGGAGCATCTACTGTCCTCGGAAACTGTCCGGCTGGCAGACTGTACGCTGACCGCCCGGCACGGTCTCAGTCTGCCCTGCCACTTTATTTTGTGACTTGAGGGTCTCACCAGAAGCCTCCCTTCTACAGAGATGAGAGAGTCCCACCAGAAGGCTCATGGAGACCAGAGAGAGGGGGGTCCGGGGAGGGGAGGCGGGGTAACCAGCACGCTCTCGTCTCTCGGCTCCAGGCCTCATGACCTAACACTTGCTCTCTCCCCGGTTTGACTGGCGCGGATCTGAAATGCGTGGTGAGCTGAGCCAGCTCCTGGATGTCACCATGGTCCTACCATCATCCTATTCTGCGCAGGAAGGCGTCCTCCCGCTTCCTGTATCACTTCCTATGCCCCCCCACTCCGTGTCCCTGCCCTGGGGCTTTCCGGCTCTGTCCTCCGGGAGCTCTCTTACGGGAAGAAGCGAACAGGAGCCAGGTCCCCGCGCTGTCAGCGGCGGGTTCTCCTGGCCTCGGCCCAAGCCTCCAGGGCCAGAGAAACAGGGGTGTGCAAAGCCGTGTGGAAGGCAGAGAAGGCAGGAGCAGCAGCGGCCGTGGTGAAAGAGTACTTACTTGGGGTTCAGAGGCTAAATTCATCTTGTATGGATGACGCTTCCCTTCCTCGGTCACCAGGGGGGACCAGATCTTTTGTTCAGATCTGCAACAGATGGACAAAACTACTGTTTCACTCATGCTAAACAATATATGCTAAAATCCAGAAAATGCCCCTTCTTGCCTGACTTCTGGCCTCTAAACCAGGGCTCTGCCACCTGCCTTCCCCTCTATCTGCCAATCTGATGATGTCTTGTCTGATGGCGGCCGCACTCCGCCCCCGAGGGGCTTCCCATGCGGCTCAGACCTCTTCCGGCCTCATCCTCTCTCACTACTGTATCACGGCCCCCAGCACACCAGCCTCCTCCCGGCTCCACGCTCCCGAGCAGCCTCGTGCTGTACCACCTCGGTCAGGACAGACTGAGCTTCTCCTCTCCCGCTCCCAGTGTTCTTGAGCCAGGCCAGGTAAGCAACTTGTAATTCGTGAAGCGCGGTTGGCTTCACGAAGGGCTGCCTCCCTTCTTGGGGATGCAGAGGATTTCTCTGCACTGATCATACAGAAACAACCTCAGTCTAGTCCCCACTTCCATTAGTGTAATTTTTTTCCTCTCCAAGAGCGAGAGAATGTTTATGCCAATCCTGCATGGTCAGAGAGCTAAGCACGGGGCCAGAGAGACACAGGACACACCTGTTGAGTTCACTGGCAAATGAATAAAAAAAAGAAAGAAAGAATGAATGAATGAATGTCTTTGAAAAGATTTGGACAGGGGCGCCTGGGTGGCTCAGTGGGTTAAGCCTCTACCTTCGGCTCAGGGTCCTGGGATCAAGCCCTGCATCAGGCTCTCTGCTCAGCAGGGAGCCTGCTCCCCCCCACCCCCACCTCTCTGCCTACTTGTGATCTCTGTCAAATAAATAAATAAATAATATGGAAAAAAAAAAAAAAAGAAAAGGTTTGGACTGAGATAGAAATGGAGATGAGAATGAGGGACAAATGTGCTTTTGAGGGGATAGAAAAAGATGGTGTGGGGCGCCTGGCTGGCTCAGTATGTAGAGCATGTTGACTCTTGATCTCAGGGTCACAAGTTCAAGTCCCATGTTGGGTGTAGAGTCTAGTTGAAAAAAATTGAAAACAACGGTACAACTCCTATGAGGCCAGGGCTATGAAGTATACACAATATTTGGAACTCCTGCCCCACACTTGGCCCTCCCACCAGTCCTATGGCACAAGGTAGAAAAAGTAATAAACCTAGTTCATAGGTAAGAACTGGAGCAAAGGGTTCATGATGATGAGCAGTGGAAGCTAAAGTTAAGGCATTAAACAGCAGGTTAGCAGAAGATCAGAATGAAGAATGTGAACTTTTTAAAAAAAGATTTTATTTATTTGACAGAGAGAGAGAGAGCACAAGCAGAGGGAACAGCAGAGGGAGAGGGAGAAGCAGGCTCCCTGCTGAGCAGAGAGCCCAACATGGGGCTCCATCCCAGGACCCTGGGATCATGACCTGAGCCAAAGGCAGTCACTTAACTGATGAGCCACCCAGGTGCCCTGAAGAATGTGAACTTGATCCAACAGGAAGGAGGGAGCTCATAAAGGTTAAACCAAAGCTCTCCTAAAATCATGTCCTTGTACTGCCCCTCCCAAGACTAAACGGAAGCAGGATGGGAATTCTACCCCAGTTACAGCTCCCAGTGCCCTCTCCTCACATGGCAACCTTTGAGAACATTAGGTCTCCCTTCCTGTAGTGCACTTAAGCTCACGTGCAGCATTCTTGTAGGGTGCTACTTCACCCTCCTGGGGCCTACCCCCTGCTTGTGGTGGTGTGGCACGAGTGGCAGCCTCGTACATTGTCAGTGGTCTCCAGGAAGAAACCTTCATTTCATTTTATCTGACAATACTTCACTGATTTTACTTCCTCAAAGTTTTGGTTGGTCATGTTGGAGCAAGTGAAAATGCGGAGCTCCTAGAGAAAGACACCCACACTCTAAGCAGCACCAGGAAAATTCGAGAGAGAAAGGAACAACCTGGGGAAATCCCAATCCTATAGACCTGCCAGCCTGGGCGTGTCCGCAGCGCACATGGTACGGAGCTGGGGCTCAAGGCATCTGAGGCTGGCGAGGCCGCCTGCTCACACGCCGCGTCCCGTCAAGGACTGAGCGTTTCCATGGGCCTTACCTGGTGACTGTGAGAGTCATGTTGTCTGTGCAGCCCTTGATTTTGTTCTGAGCTTCCAAGTGTGTCATGCTGCCGGTATTTTCCCCATCGATGGCCGTGATCACATCTCCGATGCATAAGTTAGCTATCGCAGCCTTGCTTCCGGGAGTGACCTGGAGAAAAAGGAAGAGTAGGTCAGTTACCCTTTGTCTCCAAGGAAGCCACTGAGTAAGTTACCACAGGCGGAAGTGGTCACTGATGTGGACCAGAGCATCTGAAGAGGAAAAAGGGCGGAAATCATAAGTTTCAATAATAACAATCCTTACTATCTCCATAACACATTATGGGTCACACAGAGTCCTTTCCTATACACCATGTCATTGGGTCCTTACAACAACCTTCTAAGAAAGGACACATATCAGTCAGTCCCTATTTTAGAGACCAGGACACTGAAGCTGAAGAAGATCTGCGATTTACCTGGGATCACCCAGCTGGTATATCACTACATTACCAGCAATCCAACTAGGATATTTACGGAGCCAGAACCCAACCCTGAAGCCAGACCCAATGGTTCTTCCCACGGAACCTTATTGCTTCCTTAAAATACATTACCAAGTACTTTAAAAACACACACACGGAGAACATTACATACAGCAACAGCCTATTTCTATAAAAATCTTATTATTTAAGCACAAAAAAAAATTGGAACACTGCACATAAAACTGTTCACAGTTATACATTTCCATAATGTTTCCATTTTTTACAATGATCTTGAATTACTCTTGTAATTAAAAAAAGGAATAAAGGGGCACTTGGGTGGCTCAGTCAGCTGAGCATCTGACTCCTAATTTCAGCTCGGGGCTTGATCTCAGGGTCGTGAGTTCAAGCCCCGTGTTCGGCTCCACACTGGGCATAGAGCCTACTTTAAAAAAAAAAAAAAAGGCAGTAAAGAATATTTTACAATACAGTAGTGTGGCTCACACGGGTCCATCTCCTCCGGCCCAGGGAAATTGACTATGGTTAGGATCATCCCCTATAGGTGGCTTGTTTCCTGCAGGTCAAATCTTCTGAATTAGCGGTTCCGAATTTATGAGCCACCAGTGCTTGGGGAAAGCCAGTCAATTACTGGAGTGCGCTGTCAAATCCATCTGTCTGCTGGGCGTTACATGCACACGGGAAAAAGACCATGCTCCACACGCAGATGTACAGCTATTTTTCAAGCGAATGACAGAGGCTGTTGCAACGAATAAAGCACAAACGCATTCCGTAGCCGTAATAACTACAGAGTAATTTTTTGCTCCTAAGTATTTTCTAAACCAAGCGATACTAAAAACACTACTATCGTCCCAGTGTTGGTCCATGACTTTGATATTCAAAGACCTTCCCTGATGGGACTGCAAGTCCCCCCCCCGCCACCCCCAGGAACAGAATGGCGGTGACACAGACTCCCAGGGCTGACCCCGTCCCTTGGAACCAACTGTGGGAGATCCTGTGAACGTCTGGGGTCTCCACAAAGCTGAACCAGGGGTCAGAAGCCCCTTGAGGCACCAGGCTAGATAGAACACAAGGTTTATGCCCTCAGCCTCCATATCTCATGCCGTTTTCAGCAGCCACGCTTTCTAATCAGCCCTCACCAATCTGAAAATCTGTCTGCCCTTTGCACTGTGGTATCCCCAGTGTCTGGCCCCTTCTGAGACGGCCGGTGTGAGGTTGCTGTCATGGTCCATCCCCTCATCACCTCCGTGACCCCATAAAGCAAGCGGTGGATGGCTTGATCCTTTGGGTCCCTTCTGGCTCAGACGTGCTAGGACTTTATCAGGCAAAACTCTTCTGGAACGTAGCAGGAAGTGGAAGCCAGTGCAGAGATCCTGACCTCTTAACCTTCCTTTCTGGCTTTCCCATCATTTGTTTACCAGAGATCTGTCTTTGCAAAAGCCCTTGGGGCGCCTGGCTGGCTCAGCTGGTACAGCACGTGACTCCTGATCTTGGGGTTGTGGTCTCAGGGTTGTGAGTTCGAGCCCCAAATGGGGTGTAGAGATTACTTAAAATCTTCAAAGGGGCGCCTGAGTGGCTCAGTTGGCTAAGCGGCTGCCTTCAGCTCAGGTCACGATGCCAGGGTCCTGGGATCGAGCCCAGCATCAGACTCCCTGCTCAGTGGGAAGCCTGCTTCTCTCTCTCCCTCTGCTGTTCCCCCACTTGTGCTGTCAAATAAACAAATAAAATCTTAAAATACACACTCACGGGGCGCCTGGGTGGCTCAGTGGGTTAAGGCCTCTGCCTTCGGCTCAGGTCATGATCTCAGGGTCCTGGGATCGAGCCCCGCATCGGGCTCTCTGCTCAGCAGGGGGCCTGCTTCCCTTCCTCTCTCTCTGCCTGCCTCTCTGCCTACTTGTGATCTCTGTCAAATAAATAAATAAAATCTTTTTAAAAAAAAATACACACGCATGCACACACACACACACACACGGACACAATAAATGAATAAATAAAAAGCAAGAGCCCTGATCCAAGGCTCAGACCTTCTTCTCATCCATCTACTGGGGAAAGACCCTTTATCCAGGCAAGGGCAGGCTGTTCTCCTCTCAGCTCACAGGGCAGAGTCAGTCCCTGGGTAAACCTGGACATGCACTGAAAACAAATTCATCTTCTGTGCCTCTCCCGGAGAAGACTGATCTGGTAGGACTTCATGTATATTTCACTTTCTTCTAAAGAACCATATACACCCCTTGTTTTAAAAATGGTCCTAAGTAGGGGTGCCCGGGTGGCTCAGTCATTAAGCATCTGCCTTTGGCTCAGGTCATGATCTCAAGGTGCTGGGATCGAGTCCGGCATCAGACTCCCCGCTCAGCGGGAAGTCTGCTTCTCCCTCTGCCTCTCTCTCCTCTGTGCTTTCTCCCTCTCTCATTCTCTCTCAAACAAATAAAGTCTTTAGAAAATAAAAATATAAATAAATAAATAAATAAATAAGGTCCTAAGTGGGGTGCCTGGCTAGGTCAGTTGGTAGCCATATAACTCCTGATCTCAGAGTCATGAGTTCAAGCCCTGTGTTTGGCATAGAGATTTACTTTAAAAAAAAAAAAAAAAAAAAAAAAAAGAAGAAGAAGAAAAGAAAAGAAAAAAGAAAAAAAAAGACCCTAAGCATTACTCTATTTGGGATCGGCAATAATTCTGTTGGCAAATTCTATCTCCGGAGAGGGCAGCCTGATGGAACCAATCTATCATGGAATCGAACAGTGTTAAAGCTATTAGTGTGAAATCTAATAGCCTTAAAGAGTCCCCTTAGGGTAAAATCCAAAATCACTAACAAGGCCCAGAAAGACTGTGTTTCTTCCTCACCCTCGTCAGGCCACCACCCTCTCCCCCACCCCCACCCCCAGCTGAGCTCTAGCTCCATGGCCTTCCTTGGTTCTTTCCCACCACAGGGCCTTAGCATCTCCTGTAACTTCTGCTCTGATTAACTCTGTCTCTTCCTTCAGGTCACACTTAAATGACCACTCTCAGAGAGGCCTTCCCTGACCGCCAATCTAAGGTAGACCCTGCCTTCCTTTTAACACACTGTTCTTCCTCATGACACTTGTCACATTAGGTCTGTGAATCTATTTTGTGGGCTTATTTATTTACTGTCTGAGAGCCCACTAAACAGGAAGGTGTGAGAGGGCAGGATTTTGTCTGCCCTTTGCACTGCGGTATCCCCAGTGCCAGGCACATAGTAGGTGCTCAGTAAATATTTGTCCAATGAATGACCGAGTCTGAAATATCTAGCGTTGTGAAATACATAATCACGTTAGTTAATTATACCCGTTCAGAAATGACGATTTCAAAAGGAATCAAATGATCATTTCTAACATCACTACCCTGGAACGTGACCACCCACAAAACTAAAATGATGAGACAAGGGTGGAGTGCGGAGGGAAAAGCTTGAGAAAATAGAAACAGAAGTTTCTTCTCCTTTCATATGCTCTGCTGCTAAGAACTCTGGAATTTCCAGCATTGGTTCAAACTGTCTTGTGGGAGAGGCATTTCTGTTAAGCACATCCTGGCATGTCCTGGACAAGCTAGAACCAGCCTTAAGAGTCCCAAGCCTAAGTAACCGAGGCCTGGCCATCCCATTTTCACTTTTTGGTCTGATTTTTTTTTTTAAGCCAAACGGATGGGAAGCCAAAGGAAATCTCAGAAGGTTACAAGACAATACGGTCAGCTGGGACTCGGATAGAATCACACAGAAACAGATTAAGTTCACATTCTCTGAGGCATATACTTTTGGGGGAAAAAAAAGTGGGGAGAATTTAAATAAGACTAAAGCCCTTTCCCATACAATCTCCCATTTGACGACCTCACCACCAACATACACAGTAATTTCACAGATGAGGAAACTGAGATTCAGAGAAGCTGTGACTGATTCAACTTCTCACAGCTAAAGGCTTGAGGCTGAACTTGAAACCATACCCGCTCATTCCAAATCCCATTCCCTTGCTGGTTACCAAGAGGCCACAAGCAGATGCTCCCAACCTAACTGCGAGAGCCAAAGAGAAATCCAGATCTAAGGCAACCCCCGGGCCTCCTCCACTGTGGCCTTCAGCCCAAGGAACTCTATCACCAGCCTCGCCACCTGCCGAGTGGCTGTCTCCCCCAACAGGACAATCATCTCAACTGCTCTGCACTGGGCAAGGCCCAGCAACCCCGCCCTCTTAAAAAAAACCCAGATCAGAAAACGGCCCTGGAAGGGGCCTCAGGGAGAAGACCCCTGTTTCTCCAACACAGGTTCGTCCCCATCCTGAACGGGGCCTCCAATCCCCACGACACACTGTTCACCATAATCATCTTCATAATCACAGCCACCAGTTACTAAGCTCCTCTAGTGGGCCAGCACAGTGTAAGTATTTGGCAAGGCTTCCCTTACCCGTCCTCGTGCAATGCAAGAGATGACATGCATCGTTACAGATGAGGGCGTGAAGGAGCAGGGGTCAAAACCGTTTGCAGGAGGCCACACAGCTGGTGGGCTCTGGAGACCGTCCACATAACCCGGTATCCCGCACTGTCTCTGCTCATTTCCTCCCGATCATCAAATTCCATTAGAACCAGCTCATAACGGAGTCAGCTTCAATATATGAAAAAGAAATCCCGTACGCTCCTCCAAAGAAACAATCCATTAGCTCAATGGACATCCTCAAAAACCCACTTCCGGCTTTCTTCCCCAGAGACCACACAACACAGCTCTTGCTACATGAGAACAAATGGAGTTAAGCACAACGATCTCCACTAATGAACCACCTGCCATTTTCTGCACCATTCACGCACATCTCTCTCGCTCTCCGGCCCTCCCAAGGCACACACTTTGCTCAGAGGCCAGCCGGTAAAACCACCCTATCCTGCAAGGTCCTAATGCAGCTTTACAGCCTTGCTGCCAGACTCCTGAGAGCACAAGGTTTCCACGGGGTTTGATTTCACTTCTAAATGGCGCAGAACAGGACGATCATGTAGCTCTCCCATTTTCTTCAATTTTCTTCAATTTTCTTCAAGCTAAATAACTAAATACTTAGAACCGAGCATATGGCCTGCCCACTCCTCTGTGATGATGGCAGGTTTCTATTTTCTCCCTCCTCTGTTCCCATTTTCTCTTTCTCCTTCATTCATTCATCAGTCATTCCTTAAGTGCATCCTGAAAGAGAGTGCGGCTCCTTATGATGTGGCTTCTGAAGTGTCAGATGGCCAGGGTTCGAGTCCTGTCTCTGCCTCCTGTGAGCTAAGTGTCCTTGGGCAGGACACGTCCCCTCTTCTCACCTAGGAACCAGGGGGGGAAACAGTCCTGACATCAGAAAGCTGTTACAAGGACTACATGAAATGGTTCACGCAGAGCACACTGTCAACCTCTAGAAATATGAGCTACTGTTTACAGATTCTGGGAACCACACAAGGCACTAGGATACAGGCCTGGAAAGGCACTGTGGAGGCGCTCACGGTCTGCTGGGGGAGACAGGCATGCACCACAGCTGGTGAGTGCTGGACTAGCTGGGAAGCAAGAGGAATGGGAGCCTAAAGATGGAATCAGAGAAGACTCCCAAGAGGAGGTGTTGCTTAAAACTATGTAAGGGCACTACAGGAGGCGGGAAAGAGCACGCCAAGTTATAGGAATGGCATGTGGATGGGCATGGATGAAACACGGGAAGTACAGGGAGAGAAAGGGGATGAGGCTGGAGGTGTACACACAGACTCGGCTGTAAGAACCCTGTTGTTTTCTAAAAAGACTGTACTTTGGGGAACCTGGGTGGCTCAGCTGTTAAGTGTCTGCCTTCGGCTCAGGTCATGATCACAGAGTCCTGGGATCGAACCCTGCATTGGGCTCCCTGCTCCGTAGGAAGCCTGCTTCTCCTTCTCCCACTCTGTCTGCTTGTGTTCCCTCTCTCACTGCGTCTCTGTCAGATAAATAAAATCTTTAAAAATAAATAAATAAGTAAAAATTAAAAGACTGTACTTTGACAAACGATAGAAAACTTGCCAATATTTACATGCTGGTAAATTTCACACAAACGCCTACATCCACAGCTTCTTGTGAAAAATCCAGCAATTCTGGACCCAAACAATCAGCACGGGCTGAGGATCCCCGCCCTCTTAGATAAGACGTCAGCTCTCTCTCCATTTGGCACAGCCCCCACTGTGCTCGAGGGCCCTGGACACAGGAACGTTGCCCTACCAGTTGCCATCGATCATCAGAAAATGCACAGCTCGGAGTGCCTGTGTGGTTCAGTCGTTAAGTGTCTGTCATTATCCCAGGGTCATCATCCCAGGGTCCTGGGATCAAGCCCCATGATGGGCTCCCCGCTCAGCGGGAAGCCTGCTTCTCCCTCTCCCACTCCCACTGCTTGTGTTCCCTCTCTGTGTCTCTCTGACAAATAAATAAATTAAATTAAATTAAATTTCAAAAACCTGAATTATAACCCTTTTGACAGAGAGGGGATTTTCACCAAATATTTGTCCAACCGTTTAACAGTTTTGATGCAGAGCCTTTTTTCCCCTAAAGGGAAAACTGTCTGTATTCAGAAGGTACTGTTACCTGTGGACAGGAATACAGGGCAATTTCCTGAACTTCCAGAGAACACTGTTAACCCTGCCCCCTTGGAACTGGCATCCATGCTTCAGGCCAGAAATGGACCCAGATCACCAGTAACTCAGGAGAACTCTGATATTTGCAAGAATGAGGCAACTGTTCCCAAGCAGGTCAGTCATCAGATCCCCCTGGGCTTTTTGGTTTTGTTTTTTAAAGATTTTTATTTATTTATTTGACACAGAAAGGGAGAGACAGCAAGAGAGGGAATATAAGCAGGGCCAGGGGGAGAGGAAGAAGCGGGCTTCCCGTTGAACAGGGAGTCCAAGGCTGGGCTGATCCCAGGACCCGGGGATCATGACCTGAGAAGAAGGCAGACACTTAACAACGGGGCCACCCAGGCGCCCTTCCCTGGGGTTTTTAAAAATATAAATAGATCTCCACACTCCACCTCAGACCTGCTGAAGAGGTTCTACACAGATCCCAGGAATCTATATATTTTGTAAAGCTTCCCAGAAAATGCTGATGCTCACCAGGTTTGGAAACATCGAGGAGGAGGTTGACCACTCCTTCCCCTGAAGCTCTCTCCCTGAATGAAGTTATAAGGTAAGCAAAAATACTTAGAGTCTAAAATCTTAGCTCCTCCAGAAACAACCTCGAGGGCTTACATTTCTACTAAGAGATGTAGAAGGCCCTTGAAAGAACATCCATTAGAATAATATTTCTCTATCTCTTACTGAAACAGAGTGGAAAAAAAAAAAGTGTGTGTGTGTGGGTTTGTGTGTGTATATATATATGTGGCACCTACTATGTTGGTCAACATCTTTGAAGGTGATATGCAAAATTGTATACTGTAAAAGTAATTTCATTCCAGATGTTAAATCACTCACCATGGTGCTATTTTGCCATGGCCAGACCCCTTACAACTCAACATGGTGTGCATTTACAGAAACCACCTGATTTAAAGGTCCTGGCACATCTCTTTCCTTTACTATGTTCCAATTTTTAAAAAATCTTATTATGTGTGTTTTTGTGTTGAAATACTGTAAATATGTGTGGTAAATCACCTTAAGCTCTTCTTACGAGTAGGAGAGATAGCATAAATAATGATCTAATTCAGCATTTATGTAAAACAAGGCTGGTATAAGGTAAGTTGGAATTCAAGTTCAGTCTCAATGCCACGTGTCTTCAGGGTCAACCTCCATTGATTCAGTGGCTGTATCAAAGTAGAATTTAAATTTAGAAGATTCTGAGCTGGGCAACAGAGCAGCGCCCACCCCTGCAGTATGCCACTTAGATGTGGAATTTGAACTCTCTTGAGTCAGATTCTTGACTCAATTTGTTTTTTGAAGCTACATTATATAGCCACAGCAGCTATATGAGCTTATACGTGTACTCCTGAAAATCGCCAAGAATGTTTCAAAATGTTCTTGGTTCCTCAATAACCATTTAATCAGCGGTGCCCTAATCCAGCTTTGCTTCCCACTCCTCACACTAAGGGATGGCAGTTCCAAGTGACTGCTCTCCTAGTGTGAAAGACCACACATCACTTCTTAGGTAGGAATATAGTTAAAAATGAATTTTAAAAAAAGGAATACCCTCATTTGTCAAGAAATCACTGAATCTCTCAAACAAGCCCTTAGGAACCCCATGTGTTGTTTTTTTAAATTTTTTATTTTTTTAAGATTTTTAAGGAATCTCTACACCCAACATGGGGCGCAAACTCACAACCCCAAGATGAAGAGTCACTGGCTTTACTGACTAAGCCAGCTGGGCACAACCCCCACCCCCTGCCATGTGTTTTTCAATCACTTCAATAATTACCATCGATAACCCAAAGCCTAATCATTGACTAAACATGTAACCTTGGCCAAGTTGCTCTCTATACCTCAGTTTCTTCACTTATCAAATGAAATTGATGATAGCATTAACCTCATTAGGTTGCTGGGATAAGTGAGTGACATCATGGGTGTCAAGAATTTAGAACAGTGTCTGGCATGTAATTGGCACTCAATGCACAGATCACCACTGGGACTTTTTTTAACAGTTCCACCACAACCTGATGCCTTCCAGGTGGTGGCTGTAGCACTAGGCTCTCTCTGTACATCCTCCTAATCCTCCCCACAACCTTTGAAGACAAGCACTATTATCCCCACCCTACAAGTGAGGGTGCTGACACAGGGCTAAGGAATGGACAAGACCGAGTCGGAACCCAGAGCAGGCGGATTCTGAGACTATGGGACATCAAGATATCTTTTTTTCCTATGCTTCTTTTTTTTCCCCCCCCAAGATTTGATATTTTCTATTTAAGTGTTTGTTTATTTGACAGAGAGAGACAGCGAGAGATGGAACACAAGCCAGGGCAGAGGGACAGGGAGAAGCCGGCTTTCTGCTGAGCAGGGAGCCCTATACAGGGCTGAATCCCAGGATTCCAGGATCATGACCTGAGCCGAAGGCAGACAGACGCTTAACGACTGAGCCACCCAGCTGCTCCTCGGGATGTCTCTAACTCTTGATTTGCTGCAGTACAAAAAAGGCAAAAAGTACAAAACAATGACGTCTAAGTGACATTTAAGTTACTATGATATGGTACTTCGGGATTTAAAATGTTACATGAATGGAAAAAGGTCTAAAAAGTTTCAAACTGTTGGCAGTGTTGACCCCTGGGAAGGAGGACTGCAGAACTTCTTGCCATATGCCTTCCACGTTTATGTTATTTGATTTTTCTGTAACAAGCATGAGAGTTTTTATGGAAACTCTAAATTGAAGTACAACATGCACACAGAAAACTGCACAAAATCTAAATCCACAGCAGGCCAGATCCTCACACAGGGAGAACACCCACGAACCCAGCTCTCAATGAAGAAACACAACTCAGGGGCGTCTGGGTGGCTCAGTGGATTAAAGCCTCTGCCTTCAGCTCAGGTCATGATTCCAGGGTCCTGGGATCGAGCCCCGAATCGGACTCTCTGCTCAGCAGGGAGCCTGCTTCCTCCTCTCTCTCTGCCTGCTTCTCTACTTGTGATCTCTGTCAAATAAATAAATCTTTATAAAAAATAAAAATAAATTAAAAAAAATAAAAAGAAACACAACTGAACTTCCAAAGGTCCCTTCTGCCTCCTTCCCTTCACTAAGCTCTGACCCTAACTTCTAACACATGCGTTAATTTTGCCTGATTAATTTTATATAACTGGAATCCCACTGTATTTACCCTTTACGCCCGGCTTCTTTCTCTCAACACAGTGTGCGTGTGTGTCTCATTCATGTTGTTGTGCACAGCTGCAATTCTTGTTGCTGTCCTGTAGCCCCTACCTACCCTGCCATCCATTTATGCATTCTACTGTTGTTACATGGAATCATCTGAGTTTGGGGCTACTGTGAATAGTGCGGCTTTGGAAACTCTTGACATGCCTTTGGGTGCCCATATGGACATATTTCCATGGAGTATTTAACCAGTGGAATTGTAGGTCGTAGGATATGGGTACGTTCAGCTTTAGAACCATGAGTATTTTTTATAATTTGTTTTAAAAAGAAATGGGTATAAATCACTGCGGTACCATCTGAATTTGGTCCGTGTGTATGCCTTTCAGACATCTTTATCTTCCGTAGGTCATACCTATGTCCTTATTGTCTCATGTGACAAATGAGTAGTCATAGCCATAAAAATCGGGTCCTGAGTCCTTGGTCAAGAACTCGTGCTCCTTCAGGAAATCATCTTTAATGTTTGCGTCATTTACCAAGAAAGCAGTGTACTACATCATGAAAGGACACGGCAGGCCTCAGTAACGGATGAGCATTCTAGTTGACCCGTGCTAAGTCTAATGGGAGGGTCAGCAATCACACAGGGTGCTAAGTGCCATACAGAAATGACCTCCTTTTCCCTTCCACGTTCGTGGGTCCATTTCATTTTGGCCTTGACTTGGCTGCCACTTTCCAGGCCCATCACCAGCTGGACAAGTTGGATCTGTCTATCCCTAGTCATCTTCATTTGATCCAAAAACTGTCCCCAAATCCTCTCCGCCCCAAATTGGCAGGCTTCTCTCTAACCCACCAAATCCTCTGCGCTTCTGCCCTCCACTGTCCTCAGGGGCATGGAATCCCACAGCAGGACTGTCAATTCTCACAGGTGGGGGCTTCTGGCTTTGCAGGGGAATAGGGAGGGGAGGTGCTGCTCCCTGGGATGCTCTGAGCTCCAGGAGCTCTCGGGCGGAGGCCACAAAGCAGCTGGAGGGCCCCCACAGCCAGCGCTCACGGGTACAGTGGGCTCCGGGATGAGGAACCCAAGAGGGTCCTCCCTACCCATCCTATCATCCCTGTAGCACCATTAGCACTTCTGGGAGCTGAGCTGTGTGCCATGATCACCACCAATGAAATACTGACAGTCATGGGTGATCAAGAGACAGAAGAGAGTGGTTAAAGCTGGCCTAGGATCCAGGCTATCTCACTTCGAATCCCAGCTCTGCAATTTACTGACTTGAGTGTCCTGTGTTATCTGTGTCATGGGTTGTGGGGAGCACAGATGATAACGCAAGAGCACACGGAGCCCAGAGTGAGCATTCAAGAAATGTCAGCTGCTATTAAAGTGGTTATTTTGAAATAGAGATCAAGGCGACGGGCTTTGAAGCCAGGCCAGTCAAATCCTGACTCCATCACTTACTACTGTAAGAAGCAGGCCAAGTACTGAACACTTCCATCCCTCAGTTTTCTCAAACTGCAAAATGGGTGTCTTAATTAGATCTGCTTCACAAGATACATGTAAGGATGACTGTGGGAATATATTAAGCACACAGAGCAGTGCTGGCATTTAAAATGTCCTATATACATTTAACTATGGTCATTATTGCAAGCTGGTCAAATAAATATATCTCGCACAATCTTTCCAGTGTAAACTGAGGCTCCTATGATTAACAGAAGAGTCATCTCAACACAGATATTCATAGATGAATAACATAACACAAATTCATCTAAAAACATTTCTGAATTCAGAATACATTTTCTTAATCAACTCACAGTTGAAGGTACAACCAATGTCACATACCCAACGCTGGAACACTTTTTACAACAGAGAGTAGGCTCTCATATTCAAGGGTACAAGACCAGTGGGTCAGCTTGTTTATTATTTTATCTTTACAGAGAAGCGGTCCCTAGAGAAGGTGTGCACCTTGCCCAGGGCTCCCCCACTGTGGTGCTAGGGACTGGAGCAGAGCTCAGCTTGAGTCCCCCCCCACCCGGACCCCTTACCAGGCACCCTGCAAATATTCTAGCAGCTTCAGGATTTTCGTGGACGCACACTGAAGTCCAATCATCCTTTAAAAAATTAATTTTCTGCCCTAGCCTTGTTTGCTCATTTTTAACCAATTTCTACCCTTTCCTCATAAAAGGAAGTGGTTCAGTCAATGAAAAACTATGTAAATTCGGGGCGCCTGGGTGGCTCAGTGGGTTAAAGCCTCTGCCTTCAGCTCAGGTCATGATCCCAGGGTCCTGGGATGGAGCCTCACATCAGGCTTTCTGCTCAGCGGGGAGCCTGCTTTCTCCTCTCTCTCTCTACCTGCCTCTCTGCCTGCTTGTGATCTCTCTCTGTCAAATAAATAAATAAAATCTTTAAAAAAAAGAAAAGAAAAACTATGTAAATTCAAACAAATTACCTAACCTACAGGCACTGGCGCTTCTCTGTAAAAGGCAAAGAATACAGGCTTTCCTCTCTGGAGCACAAGGGGATGGCGTGGGGAATGAGCACAGCTTGGAAGCCAGTCCCCAGCCTGCTCCCGGCATAAGAGTGACTGTCTGCTGCTTTTCCGAGTCCTGATCAGCAGAGGAGAGTGTGACCTTGGCAGTTAGGTGATAATCTCCTCCTGGTCATCTGCCTTGCAACAATCCCTGAAAGCCATTCTTCTCCCCTCTCCTCCTCCAAGACCAATGCCGGCATCCAGGAGGCTGGGTCGGGGGGAATATCTGGTCAGAGGTCCCGACAGCCTGGTGGATTTCACGCCAGCAGGTACAACCATTCACTCACGTGCTGTTCCAGGGGCACCCACACTGGGTGTAGAGAGGACTTCAAAAAAAAAAAAAAAAGATTGGAAGCACTTAAGTGCTATTCCCTTTGATGGACCCTCTTCCTCCTTTCACTGTAGATCAACCACGATCAGCTGGAGCAGCTAATACTTCCCAGGTGAGGGAGAGCAGGGCAAGGGCTATTAATGCAGAACGAGGCTTTATGGACATTTCTTGCCTTTCACAATCTGCCACGCGGGCCCTGCTCTTCCCACCTTTAGGATATGACATAAATCTACTTCAGTCTGAAAATAACACTCTTCAAAATCAGAAAAGGCCCTCTGGCGACAAAGTATCCATTATTAAGCTCCCCTTAGGATGCCCAAGCAAAGGGTACAGCATTCCCCATAAAACCACATTGCTCTTAGCAAAGGCTTACTCAAGAGGCAAATGACAGCTCCTCCCAGCAAGAGCACCCCCTTATCTCTGGCCCCACCCCTTCCTGTCTTTTGTCAGTTGCTGGGAGAGAAAAACAGTCAACATAAATTGAGCAGCAATTTTGGCCTGGGTGTGGATTCTCTGAAGGCTTCCCTTGAAAGCAACTAGAGGAAATAAGAAATTGATATGGAGGGAAAAAAAGAAAAAGAAAAAACAACCTCAAGGAGATGGACAACTGTAGCTTTGGAGCAAGAAGTGACAGAGAACAAAATCTCAGGGGACAGAGGCAAGTGTGTGTGGCCAGATCACCAGGGAGTCCGAGGTAGGGGCCGTAAGTGAGAAACTGGGAAAAGGAAGAAAGTTGGTTTATGTCCATTTAAAGCTGAAAACCTGGATTGAAATTTTATCACAGTAGCACACATGAGAACAATGAGGCGTGAAAGCAGCTCTTCTCACACACACAACACAGGATCTGTAGGATTCTGCTCGGAAACAGGTAAGATGAAGCCATGGTGTTCAGGATGCACATTTAGGGATAAAACTATAAAGAAAAACAAGGAGTTGCTTATCATAAGTCAGGACTGGGTTATGTCTGGTGTGCTTATTCTATTTATTACTGGGGTGCTGGTACTGTTCTAGTTCTTGACCTGGGTGGGGGCACTGTACAGGTATTTATTTTATAATTATTTGCTTTGCATCTATATTTTTTGACTCCTTTATTTCAAAAAAGAAAAAGAAACAATTTCAAGTACACAAGACTACAGTTAGACTCAGGAACTTTAGCAGTTTAAAGAAAGACTAGAGCCAATATCAGAATAATTCACGCAAGAGAAAGCAAACATAATTAAACGAAAGGCACTCCTCTCCTCCCCTAACTTTTATGTTTGCTTTGGTGTGGAGACTCAAAGTCTACATATATAAAACCATACTAGTAAAGTGTATCTACCCAAAATGATAAATGTAGCACACCTACTAACCAGAAGGTGTGTATACCTGTCACTGCTCATACCTCCCCACTCTTGTTCACTGTTTCCAGAGCACTCTGATGTTCCTTAACTTGCCACCTGTGGCTGCGGTTATCCCCATGGCAGAGACGGAGGAGGAAGCCTCAGACAGCAGAAAGCTCACCCCCAGGTACAGCTCAAGTCAGAAGCAGAACCCAGACCCCCATCAGATCCTGACGACCCCCGCAGGCCCCTTAATGACCACCTTCCCAATCCCAGGAGGTGACACGTTCTTTCCACATAGAAATGAGATGAAGAAACAAGTGAACCACCTTGAGCATGAGAATGTCACCTCCTCTGAGTCACTTTCACTTTTCAATAAAAGCAACTGACAAGGGCATTATAAAGATTAGCTTCTCTCCTTAGACCATGAGCACCTTGAAAATGGAGCTCTGTCCTCTCATATCTGGGACCCCCACCGCATTGCACAGTACATGCTCATTAAACATTATATCGATCATAATGCAATGAAGAAATATATGAAGGTACAAACCAGTGAATGTAGTCTTGTGGGTTTCACGCTACATTGTCATTCCTGCACAGTGCCACTTGCACTGACTTTTTAAAGCAGTTAAAATGACGGGCAGGAACTGCCCTTTTAACAGATCGGCCATATATCTTCCACTTCTTTAAAAAAGGGTTTTGTGTCATATATAAATTCAGAAGTGGAAAGGGCTGACAGGTTAATTATAGACACAAAGAGCAAGGACACATGGACTATGAGGTAAGGGAGTCTAAATGTGCCTTCCCTAGACAAGCATTTATTAATAAGCCTGCAAACATTTACTGGGGACGGCCAGGTTCAGCTGTGTGCCAGGCTTGGGGAAAGCACAGTACCTACACTTGAGGAATTCGGCGGGTAGGTCGGAAGACAGCATGTACCTGCTGGAAGAATCCAAGAAGTCCCCTCAGGACAGCAGGTGGAAGAAATGGGGAACAGGGCCCACGAACTGAGACACCTGCCCCCTTTGCTTTGATGGGATGGTCGGAGAAGACCTCCTCACTGGGTTAGACCCACCTGGAAGGAAACGTGGCTAGGACTGTGGCTGGCCCAGAAGCGAAGCAGGGGCTCCCCGCTCTTCACCTCCCGTACCTCCCACCACATTCCTTCAGCTACTGGAGGTGGGGATTTCAGTAAAGAACACAAAAACCAAAAAAAAAAAAAAAAAATGCCATAGGGATCTTCCCCTTCTCTCTCCCTCCTCCCCACTAAGAACAAGGAGATTTTCAGATGGCTGAGGAGGCAAGTTTAGGGTCAGCTTCAGCAAGCAGATGGCCCCCAAAATGGAACACCAGGCCTCTAGGCAGGGCGTGGACCCCAGAGAATGCTTTGTGCTCCCCCTTTTCATTAAGTCAGAAAATATTTATTGGCCGCCTTCTAAGTGCAGGCAGTGAATAAGGCAACTCCCACGGGGACATGACAGTCTAGACAAGATGACCAAAGCCTGGGCCTCCAAACCCTGAGTCTGAGTCTCCCTGGGGTGTCTGCTTTCATTGGGGGCAACGGGCCTGGTGGTCTCCGATTGAACCTGGGCCTTCCCAAAGAAAGGAGACCCGTCTAAAAAGTTTCCAAGCAACACTCTCCCCGCCAACCCCCCACCCCGGCCGCCACGCAAAGTAGGAACCCCTCCCCACCCAGTATCCTTGGGGAAAGGCGGCTGTTCGGTTGATAATCCGGGAACACCAGGCAGAAATATGGCGTGGCCACCTTCCGCAGGAGAAGAGGAATGTCCAAGAGGGTTCATTTGGCCTTATTTGTTTAAAAAAATCAGCCCTTTTCTCCGAAACGTATGAAGGAGGGGAGACCCGGCGGTGGAGTAAGTCCAAAGAATGGAAAACTAGTTGTTTGGGCAATTCATCACACCTGCGCCGGGGAAACTTGCCACCGACTCCACCCCTCTTCCAGGTCTTTCCAGCTGCTTCCAAAACTACTTTACGCCCCTCGGCGACTCGTGAAGAACCGGGAAGTGATGCCTACCAGCGAGCGAGACCTGCGGGGACCCTCACGCCCTCGCGGGGTGACAAGGCGGTCCACGCGCCGGGCCTCGCTTCTGTAGCGAACGTGCGAAAACTGCTCCCTCTCTCGCGCGCGGACACCGGGAGTGCGCGCCTGGCCGCCGCCCGCTCACTCGCCCCGGAGCGCCGCGGCGGGGAAGGGGCTGCGGGCCCGAGACGCACGGGGATGGCTCGCCGCAAGGCGCACCTGGATGCGCCCGGCCCTCCCAGTTCCGGCCCGGGCTCCCTAACGGCCGTGTCCGGCAGCGCCTGCGGGGCCCTGGCCCCCCAAATCGCCTCCTGGCACGCCGCTCCCCAGCCCGGGTGCGCCCCGCTCCTGCGCGTCCCGACCGCTCTTACCCGGGAAATGGCCAGGGGTTGCTCGAAGTCCTTGCCCCCCACGAGGCGGAAGCCCCACGGTCCCGGGCCCTGAAGGACTATCTGCTGGGTGGTCATGGCGAAGCGACCCGCAGGGACAGACGGAGCAGAACGCGGTGCGCTGGGCTCCCCCGCCGCTGTTGGAGAAAGAGCGCGCGGCGCGGGCCCGGGGAGCTGGGGCTGGCGGGAGGAGGGAGCGCGCGGGGGCGGGGGCGGCTCCGCCCCGGCCGCGCCGCCCCGCCTGCCCCGCCTGCCCCGTCCGCCCCGCCCGACCTCCCGCCGGCCCGCGGCCTCTCCCCGCGCAGCGCGCCCGCACAGGGGGCGGGTCAGGGGCGGGAGCGGGGGGAGCCCGGAGTCTCCGCAGCCCGGCCGCAGTGCACCGTCTGCCGCCCGCCGCTTTCCCCGCGCCGGCCTCCGGCGTTCCCAGCCCGGCCGTGGGTGCTAGGTGAGGGCCCGGCAGGTTCCAGCATACCGCCGCGGAGACAAAGCCCGGCTCAGCGCTCTCGGAAACGAGTTTGGAAGTGCCCTGCTAACTCAGCCCTCTGAGGTCAACTGCATTTTCACGGCTGCCGCTTGTGAAAGATAATGAATTTTAAAAGGTGCTTTCGAATGATCTCATTTGATGCGATGTAGCGGTCAGGGCGTTTAGTCCCATTTTACAGATGAAGTAACTGAGCCGGCCCTAGTTAGAATACTTGCCCGAGGCCACACAGCTGGTCAGTGATGTCACTGTACCCCTGCCCGGGCTCCCCGCGCAGGAGAACCTCCTACTGGGACTTTTCTAATGCTAACGAGACCTTCAAACGGTGTTGGAATCTGACTTTAAAAGCTTTCCTACGAACCTGTCCTCCAGGCTGGAGTTCGCTGTAGGTTCTGACCTTTCCAACTGGTCAGACCTCAAGTCCGGAATGGGCCAAGAGTTAAGAGCACGGAAAGACCCCTGGGTTGAGGACAAAACCCGGAGTTCCCAGTTTGCTACCGGCATTGTACCTGGGCTCCCTGCTATCCTGGCCCCTAAGTGCATTCTCCATGCCAGACCAGACCGTGTCCCCTGGGCTGTCCCCTGGCTGTCCCCTGGGTCTCTACTCCACTCCTCTCCGAGTAAAACTGAAGTCCCTGTGATGCTTATTGGGCCACCCACAGAATGGCCCAACTCCCTCTCTGACCTCATATCCTCCTGCTGCTGCCCCCCACCCCACACTGGCCTGACTCCTGGCTCATGTCTCAAGGCGTCGAGGTAGGGCCTCTGTCTGGAATGCTCCTCTCCCAGCCATCCATGGCTTTCTCTTTGTTCAGATATCATACCAGTGAGGCCATTTCTAAGCACTCTATTTCAAACCTCTCTAGACTGCCCTCTCACCTTCCCTACATTATTTTTCTCCACTGCATTTATCACCATGTGACATACTTAATATTTTACTCATTGTTTGTCCCATCCCCACCCCTAAGCATCAGTTCCGTGAGAGCAGCAGTATTTCACTCTTTTGATCACTGCTGTATGTATCCCAGTGCCTAGAACAGTGCCTGGCACATTAGTATCTAACCAACAAAATATATTGGCCACACTGGTACCCACACACCCTCTTTGGGGTCTAGGCTCTTCATAGATTTCTTGGTACTCACTCATACTGGCACCTGGGCCACAGCACAGAGCTTGACACAGATCATAAGCTCAATTCCTTTGTTCAAAGCAGAGCTCTGTCTCCTTGTGATCCTGGCACAGGGACTGAGGAGTCCTTTGCCCAGATTTACACACAAAGGGATCACCTTGCTTGTCCAATTGTGTCACAGCACAAATGCATATGTCTGGGAAGGGTTTGCTCATTTTTAGAAATCAAAGTGGATTTGTGTTATCCACACAAGCCTCTCCCTCTCTTGCATCTGATATTCCTGAATCTGAGAAAAAGGAGTGGGGTGCAGCCAGGAACCAGCCACCTGCTTCATCAAAGCCAAAAGTACATCCTCTTTGATTAGATTCTGTTGATTAGAAAACAAGTTAGTGTTTCGAGTCCCTGCAGATTTTGGGGGAATCGCTCAATTCTGAGTCTGCCCTTCATTGCGCAACAGTTTGGAATATTTCGTGTCCTAGGAGGAAAGAAAAAGGTTGAAAAGTCACTGCTTCTGAGCGCCTGGGTGGCTCAGTTGGTTAAGCAACTGCCTTTGGCTCCAGTCATGATCCTGGAGTCCTGGGATCGAGTCCCACATCGAGCTCCCAGATCCAAGAGGAGTCTGCTTCTCCCTCTGACCTTCTCCCCTCTCATGCTCTCTCTCACTCTCTCTCTCTCAAGTAAATAAATAAAATATATATATTTTTTTAAAGGCACCGCTTCTGTGCTCCCCAAGGGTGGGGCTGCCTCTCCCCATACCCAGGTGTCCAGCTAGCAGGAACATGGTATATCGTGGGTGCCAATAAGGGCTTGTTCTATATAATAGGGCACTAGTACTTCTGCGAAGGCTTGGGTTGCTTCATTTAAGCTGTTAAATGTTCTCAGTTGCAGTCTGGCTTTCCATAGCAGGAGTTATAAAACAGTCAACCCTCTGACCCAGTCATCCCTTTTCTGGGCACCGATTCCAAGAACATAACTTAAAAGAAGAAAAAAGCTATATGTACAAAGATATTTATAGCCACATTATTTATAATGACAAAAACTGGAATCGAGCAATAACAGAAAAGTGGCTAAATATGGTGTGGCCACGAGGGAATAGTATACAGCATGAAAATGAGAACAGCGAAGACTAGGAGCAGGCAGGGAAATGTGCTTTCAAAATACGTAAAAAAAGGGCACCTGGGTGGCCCAGTGGGTTAAAGCCTCTGCCTTCAGCTCAGGTCGTGGTCCCAGGGTCGTGGGGTCGAGTCCCGCATCGGGCTTTCTGCTTGGCGGGGAGCCTGCTTCCCCCTCTCTCTCTGCCTGCCTCTCTGCCTACTTGCGATCTGTCTGTCAAATAAATAAATAAAATCTTTTAAAAAAATACATAAAAAAAGAGTCTACAAAATTCTGTGTTAAACCCAATATTATGATGTATAAACAAAATTATTGGTAAATGTTATCTTAAAAAATAAAAAACACATCTACCTGTTGTTAAAAATTAAGAGAAAGTACAAAAACTAACTTGTATTGGGGGATGGAACTGGGGAAATGTTTAAAAGATCATTTCCTCTAATGATGATGTAGTTTTCAAAATAAAAATCGAAGTCCTTAGATGGAGACTAAATGCTAGTCTTTGTTGTGAGGGCTAGGGACCTCATCTTCTATCTTTTTGATCTCTCTTCCTGTCCCGCAGAAGGAGCTCTGAGCTGGGCACACAGCTTGTATTCAGAAAATGGCCCCCTGACGGACTGACAGCTCTGACCCCAAACACAAGCAACCTTGTCTTATCTTAAACACTATTACTTATCTGTACTCTCCAGTTTCCTCAGACCCTCAGACTCCTGCCCAGTCCTAGGTGAATGGCCTTAAGCAATCTCTCTGAAATTCAGTTGCCTTGTTATTATTATTATTGTGCAATCCATAAAAGTTTGTTGACAGAAACCGCCTCCATCAAATATGGGGAGGGAGTGGTGGGGGGCGGGGGGGGTGCGTTGCAGGAGAATTCAGGAGAAATGGAAGCAAGGAGGGTAGGAAAGAGTGGTCCGGGATATGAGGAGGGACAGTGGGCCTTGCCAGCTTTCCATTTCACAATGTGGAAAGGTTAGCAGGCAACTGCTGGTGGGTTTCCCGCAGGCTGGCTTCTGCGGACCTAGCAACCCCCACCCAGGGTGCCACCACTAGGACCCCCGAGAGCCGCTAGCTGGGGACTCTGGGCTTCCTGGAACAGCTCCGTTTTTTTAAGGACTGGGAGTCCGGGACTGTGCTAGGCTTGACATAGGTCTTATTTAATCTCCAGGACAAGTTCTGTACTTG
Organism: Martes martes; assembly: GCF_963455335.1. Taxonomy (NCBI): domain Eukaryota; kingdom Metazoa; phylum Chordata; class Mammalia; order Carnivora; family Mustelidae; genus Martes; species Martes martes. The sequence continues at coordinate 32,185,993 of NC_137902.1, read as the reverse complement.
GCCAGGGGACTGCAAGGCTCCCCTTCCTGGAGATCTCCGCCTTGACCCCTCCCCCGGAGCTGAGTGTTTCTTGCCAAAGGAGAGGCGAGAGGCGAGTGGGTGACTCCCAGACACCACGCCTACGCGGAGATCTGAGGCCGGCTCTGCCCTGGGGCAAGAGAGAGACGAAGCTCTGATGTCGCCCCGGCCAGACGCGCAGGGACACAGGGGCTCCCAAGTCCCCAAACAGGGGCGCAACTGCCTGGGGGCGCCCTGTTCAAATCACATCCCAGCGACTTGCTTCTCTTTTCTTTAAAAAGAACCGAAACCCATGCTCACGGGCTTGAAAAACAAAGGCATCTGTCCCTGTCCCATCAGTGCAGTCCCTTTTAATCCCCAGCCCTGCTCCGCGGGTCAGCGGGCCCTTTACTAGGATCCCACGCACCGCTCGTCCCCGCGGAGCTCCAGGACAGAGAGGAACCGGCCTAGGGGAGGTAGCCGCGACCGTGCCAGGGACCGGACTGCAAAAGGGCTCCTAATTCTCGCTTTTCTCCCACTTCCTGCTCCAGCCCCGAAGGAAATCCTGAAGTGGCCGCTTGGGATTGGGCGCCTCTCGGAGTCTGCTCTGCACAGAGCATGCTCCGTGGCGCCCGGGGCCAGAAGGACACCTAAGCATTGGCCCTCGGCACAGCCCCCTGCGGGCTGGTGAGGGTGTGGACAGGTGCGCTGAGCTGTGGTCCAGGTTGGCCCCGCGCAGAGTAGACAAGCAGCTACATTGTCTACCTGCCTCCTGGCTCGCTTGAGAGGTAGCACAAAAGTTACCAAAGGCAGAGAGAGGCCTGGACCGCTACCATTTCTCAAGCACTCCGCATATTAAAAGAAAAGGAAATTCCAAAACTGGATCACAGATAGGTGATTCATATTAACCGTTTATATATTGAAGAAGTTGACAAAAAGACAATGTCCTGTAATAGTGTTGTTCACCAGATAATGAATGGATTAATGAACAACGTAATTTATCTGTTAATGGGACCTGAATTTAAAGTTGTGTGATAAACATATTTCATTGCTGTTATTGTATTGCTGTGGCTTTACATGTAACCTCATCTAGAGAAACGTCAAAAGTCTTAATTTGAGTCTTTAGCTCCCCTGGAGCCACCCCTCCCACCCTTCGTGGGAGGGGTCCCACGAAGAGGATGAAAGGTGTCTTGGAGTCAGAGTTACCCAACGGACCCTAGCCCAACACCCAGACAATAAGCATTTTCCTCATTACTAAACAGTGACTGTGAGTCAGAGTGTGTGCTAGAACTTGACAAACATTGTTGCATTTCATCAGGACCAGAGCCCAGTGAAATGTCACGATGCAGTTACTATGGGAGGAAGCAGGAGCACTGAGCCACTGCCTGGATCCCCTTCAGGGAAGGACTTGTCATTTCGGCTGCGAGAGGCAGACAGCCTTAGGCTTCCAGCCCCTTCAAGGACTTCCTCCCCTGCGAAGAGCAGCCTTGTCCAAGGGCATGCCTAGCTGCAGGCCACCTGTGTCATTTTGAAGTGACATTTTGGCCCAAGGTGGAACACTGGATCTGGTCTGATGGATCATTTTGGCCCCAGAGCTCCCTGTGGAATAGATCCAGCCTGTCAGGTCTATACGGTAGCTCCTACACCCTTGCTCACCCTGGTTTTGCCTCCACTCCCTTGCACAGATACGGAGCCCAAGGGCCCTTCTTGAGAAACATCCTGCACACTGCATTCTGTCCCTGGGACCAGGGAACCCAGCCTGCAATAGGCCCAGAGAGGTTAAGAGACTTTCCTAAAGGAGTACCTGGGTGGCTCAATGGGTTAAAGCCTCTGCCTTAAGCTCAGGTCATGATCCCAGGGTCCTGGGATTGAGGCCCGCATCGGGCTCTCTGCTCAGTGGGGAGCCTGCTTCCCCCTCTCTCTCTACCTGCCTCTCTCTGTCTACTTGTGATCTCTGTCAAATAAATAAACAAAATCTTTTAAAAAAGAGAGAGAGAGAGAGAGAGGACTTTCCTAAAGTCACTCAGTAACGAAGTAACAGGGCAGAGTCTGGGCTGGGGAAGCAGAGGAGCGATAGGGTCTGCAGGGCTTTGTGATAGAAGAGGGAGGGGCATGAGGTTAGCCAGAGGTTTCTAGAATCCCAGAAAGACCCCTCAGACCCAGAATTCATGGACCCCCCAAGGGACAGATCTTCCTGCTTCACTGGCAAGGACACCCAAAGCCTGGGTGCCAGCAGCTCAACTAGACCAGATCCCTCAGGAATGAGCTTTTGGACTTCCTCCTTGGAGGAAGTGAAATCTGCAACAAGCTTTAGAAGTATGAGCACAGGGACACCTGGGTAGCTCAGTCGGTTAAGCAGCTGCCTTCTGCTCAGGTCATGATTCCTTGGGATCGAGTCCCGCCTCAGGCGTCTCGCTCAGCAGGGAGCCTGCTTCTCCCTCTGCTTGCCACTTTCCCTGCTTGTGCTCTCTCCCTCCTCTCTCTCTAGCAAATAAATAAACAAAATCTTAAAAAAAATATGAGTACATATGGAAGCACAAAGGCCATACCAAGTGGTAGCAACAGGACGACGACATAGTAGGAGGGGCAGGAGATGGTCTGCTGGAGTGACATTATTGGAGGACAGGCAGGCTGGAAAATCCTGTGGGGAGGGCTCTGAATGCCAGTGATGTGATGTGATGTGCAATGGGGATAGGCAAAGGCATTTCCTTAGCCTCATCTCATTCCAACCATTCTCTCTCTCCCTCTCTCTCTCTCTCTGCGTGTGTGAGATCCTCCCCCAAATCCATTTCCTCTCGGGGCTGGCCTGTGCTGTGGCCTGGTCTGGCAGTGGCTGATACTGAAAGTAACTATTTATAGCATTTGAGGACAGACGGGGTGGTAGGGCCAGTTTCCATGACGCTAGGGCTCCTAGTTGGTGGCTTCCTCCCTGCTGGGTCCCCACCGCCCCCTCTGTGTCCATCTCCTCGTCCATAACCTCTGACTTTCTACTTCCATGTGTTCATTCCCTGGGCAGCCTCAGGGGTGGTGCTGTGTGAGAACAGAGCAGGGGCCAGCAAGCAATGATAATGTCACCCTCTGTCCCTCTACTCCCTGTGTTAGGCCACATTCCAGGCTGAGGAGAGGTCCCAGCCATCACCGCCAGGTGCAGTGACCTGGAAGTCTTCTATTCCCAAGACGGGCCACCTAGCCTCTGCCTTCACCTCCCACCTGCTGACCGCCTGAGGTTATAAATCCCAGAGTGCATGGAGGTCAGATACAACCTACAGAGGTCTGGAGGTGAAAGAGTTCAGGAAAAAATTAAGGTGAGAAAATGAAAATTGCTGCTCTCCTAGCTGGACGTTTAGCTCCTATTTTGGGACCTGGAAACACCATGAAAAGAGGATTCTGCCATGTGTCAGCTATAACGATTTGGCAAGTCATGTGGCCCCATGGTTTCTTTCTTCTCTTTCAGTCAACAACTATTGATCAAAAGCTTCCCACACTGTTCTATGTGCTAGAAGATTAACAGCAAACCAAACAGCCACAGATTTTCTCCCTTGGGAAGCTTACATTTTAGTGTAATGGACAAATAAAATAAGTAAACTATGTGGTATGCTTCATGTAGGTATGTTTAGGTAGGTGTGCACATATTTAAATAAGTATTTGTATGTGTCTGTGTATTTGCATGCATATGTTTTCCAGCCAAAAGACCCCACAAGCAAAGATACTCCAGAGCGATGAGTACACCTGGCATCCTGATCTGGGTTTCTAAATGCCACAAAAGGAATCCAGGACTTTCAAAGAAGTTCTAGAGCTATAGCAGGATAGCTACAAGATTAGCCTGGGATAGCTTGTTATGTAGAAAAGTAAGAAAGGGCTTGAGAAGGTGGCAGGCACAGAAGCCTGTGAAAAGGGCTCTCCTTGGCCAAATCTGAGGCAACTTATTAAAATAATAAGGAATTCTAGCCTATTGGGAAAAATAAGAATCTAAAATCCACACAGTAAATAGATGGCTAGCTAGAGAGATTAGACAGACGGACAGAGGCAGGCAGTCAGGAAGTCTACTACTGTAAGTCTGCTTACAGTAGAACTTTGAATCCCGACTAGTAAATGTAGAAGGAGTACCAGAGTTTGAAAATCATCATTTTGCAGCTATCGTAGTAAAGATTAATTTGGGCACGAGTCATTGTTGAAGGCAAAATTGAGAGTAAGAGTGTGATGAGAAGCAGGATGTTTGCATGATTTTTTTTAAAGATTTATTTATTCCTTTGAGAGAGAAAGAGAAAGCATGGGAGGGGAGGGAGGGGCAGAGGGGAAGGAGGGGGAAGGAGGGAGAGTCTTGCAAGCAGATTCTGCACTGAGCATGTTGCCCAACACGGGGCTCGATCCCACGACCCTGAGATCATGATCTGAGCTGAAACCAAGTGTCAAACGTTTAATGGACTGAGCCACTCAGGTGGCCCTGGGTGTATCTTCCCACAGATTGCTCATCAGATGCAAAGGGAAAAATAACAATATGTGGCAAAATCGAAAACCACCTTGCCAGAAGGCAAAATTAACATCACTGGTGAGGAGCAAAAGTACCCTGTGTGTGGCTGAAATATAGAACACCGAGAAGGATACAATATTGCTTATGTAACGCGCCCGCCAGAGAAGAGTAACCTGACTAATCACATCGGACCACCCCTTTTGAAATCTAAAGAGATGGGGGAGGGACTATGTTCTTCAAAAATGGTAATGTCATAGAAGGCAAAGTTTACAGAAATATTCCAGATTAAAGGAGAATGAAGAGTCAGACCATCTCAATGCAGTGTATCTGGGAGGACACTCCCCTGTACTAGAGGAGAAAAATTGATGTGGGTGGGAGTTTATCAATGTTCAATTCACGGATGGAGAAGTAGATTACGATTATGTAACAGAATAGCCTACCTTTAGGAAACGCACACTGAAGCTTTTAGGGGTAAAGGCATGCAACTTGTTCTCAAAAGGTTCAGGAAAAATTATGTGTGTGTGAATGCATGCCTCTGTGTGTGTGTGTGTGTGTGTGTGTGTGTGTGTGTGAAGGGAGGGAGGATGCAAATAGGATAAAATATTAACAACAGGTAAATCAGCGTGAAGGATGTATGGGTGTTCTTTGTATTGTCCTTATGCTTAGAGCTTTTCTGTGATCTTTTTTTAAATTTATTTTTTTAAAGATTTTATTTATTTATTTGACACAGAGAGAGAGAGATCACAAGTAAGTAGAGTAGCAGGCAGAGAGAGAGGGGGGGAAGCAGGCTTTCCGAGGAGCAGAGAGCCGGATGTGGGGCTCGATCCCAGGACCCTGAGACCATGACCTGAGCGGAAGGCAGAGGCTTTAACCCACTGAGCCGCCCAGGTGCCCCAAACTTTTCTGTGATTTTGAACTGATCTCCAAATAAAATGTTTTCTTTAAAAGGAAATCATATAGAATGACAGATAGTGTTACATTCCGTGGAGAAAAGTAAACACGAGTTGCAAACGTTAGTAAAAGTGATGAGGGAGGACTTCTTCAGGAAAGCAATCTGAGCCAAGCCCGGAACAGGTGAGTGAGTATGTAGCTCTCTGGGGGAAGTGCATTCCAGGCGGAGGAACTAGCAAGAAGGGAACCAGTCTGGCACCTTCCTCAGCAAGGTGGTGGGAGGGGGCGCTGGAGCAGAGTGCATGCAGGTGGAGAGGTGAGGTCAGACAAACACGGGCACCTAGCTGGACAGCACCTCCTGTGTGGGGTGTCTGAGAACCGCCGGGAGCAAGAGGAAGGTCTGAAGACTTTGCGCTGTGGCTTCCCATGATCTGCTTTTTGTTTCCAACACTCTGTTCGCTGTGTTGAAACAAAGGGAAGAGGAGGCAAGAGCCGCAGCAGGGGAGCAGTAAGTGGGTTGTTGCAATAATCCAGGCGAGAGGTGATTATTGGCAAGGACCCAGGGTGGGAGCAGAGGAGTCTGCGAGCAGTGCTGGGATTCTGGCTCTATTTTAAAGCCTTTGCCGCTGGGTGGGAAGCGCAGTACAGGAGAGGGGAGTCAAGGATGACTCATGTGTTCTGGCCATGCAGCAGCCGCAAGGATGGAATGGCCATTAACTGAGATGGGGAAACCTGTGGGAGAAGCAGCTTTGGGGATATGCTGAGGAATTTGGTCTGGACATATTTAAATGTCAGGGGCCGGGTAGGCAGTTCTGTGGAGAGGAGGAACAAGTAGTTAGTTGTACGGAGGAGTCTGGGGTTCCTGGGGTGGCTGGGAGAAACTCAGGCAGGAGCTGGGCACATGGTGGGGGGAGGTTTAGACCCAGGAGTGGATGAGGGCACCAGGGAGTGGGACAAGAGGGGACCAGGGTTTGGGCCTGGGGGATGGGGAGGCGCTGTCAAAGCAGGCCTGGGGAAGGAGCCAGCGATGAGGCGGGACCAGGACTGAAAGACGGTGGTTCCTGGGAGCCAAGGGAAGAGGGTTTCAAGAAGAGGGAGTATTCGGGTGTGTCAGAAAAGTCCAAGGAGTTGAGAATCGAACGGCCCATGGGATTAATGCTGTTAAAGTCATCGAGGGTCCTCATTGAAGAGCTTTGGTAGGGTGGGGGCAAAATCCTAATTGGAGTGGCTTCAGAAGAGCCAAAGAGCAGGAGAGCCAGAAACGGCAGGTGCACACCGCCATCCGAGGCATTTCGCCGTAAGGGTAGGAGAGAAACGAAGTAGTTGCTGGAGGAGGAACAGGATCAGGAGAGGGTTTTCCTTAACTGGAAAGGGCCACGGAAAGGTTGCTGTTTATAAGGAACCTCATTGTTTTTAGGTAAACAGACACTACTGTTTCTCTTATTCTCTCCCTGGGCTGCCCCTGCTCTGGGCTGACCCTCTCATGCCCCCTGGATGAAGGGTCAGCTTCCTCTGTCACATTCCTTTATGCAGCAATCCTTGAAAGCTCTGGTCTCTACTCCTGGAGCCCCCTCCCCATGTCCTCTGGCCTGTTTCACCCGGAGGTTCCCGGAAGTGTCCCCTAGTTCCAGGCCACCTGCTGTGGCACACCCCCTGCATGACGGCCACCTGTCTTGCCCCCAGTGCTCCATGTTAAGGAGCCCCATTTTCGTTCTTTGGAAACTTTTCACAAATACTAAAGACCATTCACCTACAGTTGGAGTTCCAAGTTAAAGTGCTGAGGGCACCACTAACCCCACAATCATTTTGTGGGTTTAAAGCACAAAGAGGTTTTGGGGAGTGATATCAGCCGAGGGAGGGTGTTAGAGGATGAATTCTCAGAGACAAAGATGTAAAGACAAATCCAAGTGAAGTGTCAAGGAAGAACTGACAGGTCTTGTCAACAGTTGAATGACAATACATAGTTGTTAAAAGCCTTAAATATGGGGTGCCCTTTGATCTTGTCGTTCCACTTCTAGCAATTTGTCTAGAAAAAAAGTAGACATTTCAGGTACTAAGAGCATATAAAAGGTTCACCATAGAATTGTCCATAATTGCAAAATATTGGAAACATCCCATGTGTCAACAACAGGTATATCATGGCACATTTATACTGTGGAATACCATGTAATCATTAAATGAAGATGTAGAGGTGAACATGTCTTGTCAGGAAAGGCGTTGATGATAAGTGAAAAGAACAAGTTACACACACACGTGTAAACACAAAAGAGATTATATCTCAGTGGTAATGATTAGGTGAGTTCTGTTTTGCTTCCATAACTTTGTATTGCTTAATTTAAAAAGTAGAATAAAAGTAACGTAGAAAAAGTGGGTAATATTCAAGTTAGGAGAAGAGAGAAGATTGCCCAGGCAACAGATTACAGAGAGAAGCTTGGGGGAACATCCAAACTGAAGGAATGAAGGGAGGAGGAAGAGCCAGGAAAGAATTCGAAGATCCAGTGAGGGGAAAGGCAGGAAGACCTGATGGGAGCCAAAGAACCAGTGAGCGCCCAGGAATGGCTGCTGGTTAGTGACCCAAAGTCACCCCAGCTCTCTCCCACCATGCCCACCGCCCTCGGGCAGTTTCTTTACAGCAAGGAGTAGTCATGGGATCAGCTCCAGCCAATGAGATGTGGGAAAATGTCTGCTGGGGGGCTTTTGGAAAAGATGTTCCTTCCTTAAGGAAAGCATGTGCAGAGAAAACCTCTGTCCTCTGTTGCTCCCTGTTTCCTGCCTTCAAAAGCAGTTGTGAGGATGAGATTCTTGGAGCTGCCGTGCTACCCAGCTTGGCATCATGAGAGAAAGGCCAGGGGAGTCAGATAGACTAACCAGAGTTCATCTTTTCTGTGAGATAATGAGACACATCTGTCACATAAGCTGTCCCATTTGGGGGCCATCTGCTATTGTAGTTGAAGACATTCTTAACTGATAGATAATATGGAGAGTACAAATTCTTGGGCGGGGGGCTCTGAGCTTGGCAGATCTGTAACACTGCATAGGGGAGCCCCAGGGCAGGTGACAAAGGGTGGGTGTGGTGAGGGAGTCCGAGTACCGAGGCTGGACCACACTTTGGAGAGGCTCATGAGTGGTAGAAGAGAAGATGATATGGAATTGGCGGGGGCACCTGAATTTTTCTTCTGTGTCCTCGCTGCTATCTTGGCTCTGGCAGAAGACTGAGGAAATTGACCTGTTTTGAACTTTTAATGTTCAAGCACATAGTAGGTGCTCATCAAATGGTTATCACTGTTAGCATTATCCCATGAGGGGATTCTTGGAGATGTTATAATCTCTAGGTGAAGTTTTGACGTTCTGAGGTATACTGGTCTGCAGACTCATCCCAGCTGTCTGTCCCGGCTGTCTGTCCCAGCTGTCTGTCCTGGCTGTCTGTCCTGGCTTGGAGGCAGCAGGTTGCGAGCAGTGGAAAATACACCGGCTTTGGAGTCAGACTGAAACCTGTTACGTGCTGGATATCCTTGAGCTGAACTCCTCTGTCTCAGGTGCCTCAGCTATTAGTGGAGATCAGGGTTGGTATGAGAAGTAAATGAGAAAATGCATGAAAAACGCTGGGACAGAGCAGACACTGGAGGAACAGGAATCCTCTGGTTGGGCACTGCAGGTTGCCTTTCAAACATCATGTCCTTTTCCTCCTTTGTAACAGAAACCACGTTGGTCCTGGTGTCTCCCCTTCCCCGGTGACGAAACCCCAGCCCAGAGAACTGGAGTGGTGTTTCTGAGGACTCACAACCAAGGCACCTGAAGCAGCACTGAAACCGAGGTCTTCTGACTCCCAGCCCAGTGTTGTAATAGCCCTCCCTTTGGGAAGAATTAGCACATTTACCCAATATGACAACTAGGTCTTAGAACTTCTTTTTAAAAAAAACATTTTATTTGAGAGGCAGAAAGGGAAAATCAAGAGAGAGTGGGCAGGCGATGGCAGAGGGAGAGGGAGAAGCAGACTCCCCCTGAGCAGAGAGCCCGATGTGGGGCTCAATCCTGAGACCCGAGTAGACCTGAGTTGAAGGCAGATGCTTAACCGAGCCACCCAGGCACCCCAGTCTTAGAACTTCTCCCCATGAACAAGAGACAACTGCTACAATGGCTTGTATGACCTAGTCTTGGAAGTGACATGCCATTTCTTGTGCCGTAATCTACTGGTTCCCCAGACCAGCCTTGGCAGAGTGCAGAAGGGCGTGAATGCTGGGAGGTAGGGATCACCAGAGGCATTCATGGAAGCCGGCTACCACGAGCATCTTGGCATTATTATGAAGACAGTTTTGGCTTTATACATCTGCTGAAAGGGCCTAGGGACTCCAGCAGGCCCACGGGACACACTTGGAGATCCAGTGACCTTGATGATACAAACTCATATCAATCTATGTGATTTAGGCTACTATCTAGAAGATGATTCTCACCTCTCCCTCTTTTTTACAGATTCATTTAAGTTCGTCGGTTTCATTTTTTAAAAAAGGAATCTCCATGCCCAACATGGGGCTCGAGCTCATGACCCTGAGATCAAGAGTCGCCTGGTCCACTGACTGAGCCAGGCAAGCACCCCTTTTGGTCTCACTTTAAAAACCGGTAAGCCAGAGGGGCCAGAGACTCTTACTGTACCCAGTGTTTTGCCTCTGCTGACGTCAGGGTGAGAGTGCTAGAGGAGCAGAGTACTTGCGCCCCAGGACAGACAGCATAAACCAGGGTCACGTGGCCATTCGGGTGGCTCATCACGGGCTCTTCCATCTATGGGTTCATCTTCAATTTTCTTGAGTATGTTCAATCCGAACCTCCCGCCTGGCTAATCCATGCCACAGATGACTTGTATCAAGCAGTAACTCCTTTCATTTGTCTGAAGGGCCTCAGCCAAGTGTTCCCAAGACACTTTTGATCGCAACATGCCAAGACCTGGCAAATACACCTAGGTACAACTCACGCAAACATTCTTCATGTCTTTTGAGACACGAATCCTTTTTCTTTCAGAGGAGTCCTAGTACTTTTAGCACGCGATACAGTTGTGCCATGCCCTCAGGGTCACATCAAACCCCTTCTCTGGGGGGCCATCTTGTGCTCTCCACCACGTTCTTCTCAAGACTTTGGCCTAAAGAGTTTCAGCACACAGCCTGCATCAGCTCACAGGCATTTGTATCGAGAGGGCAATGGTATTCCATTTTCCAAAGCTTGTCACAGTAACGCTCGGAGCCTTGCTTGCACAGGGGAACATTGAGTTATCGATCTAGATGCCTTCTTCCTTCTTAGAGCAGCACACCCCTCCCCTGGCCTCCTCCTCTCCCCCAGTCCACATGATGTTGGTGAGGCTATCGCTCCTACTACACCCGTTTTGGCCAGCAACTAGTCAAAGGAAGGATGACCATCCAAGTTGGACCTGGCAGGGTCTGGAACTGTTTTCAGGGAAGCGCAACAGGAAGGCCTTTTTCCCTAGAAAAGGGAGTCAGAGACCTGTAAGAATGAGCCCAGAGCTGCCTACAGCTCATGTTTCCTACTGCAGCCCTCGGTAGGTGAAAATGGAGCCAACCAAGTCAACGGCGCCAAGAACAAGACAAATACGAGAGTTTGAGAATCTGGATTCACTCCTGCCTGAGGCTGGTTCCAACTCCCTTCTTTCCAGTGACTTGACCCAAGAATGGCCAGTGGTGTTAGGTTTCTACCACTTATCATCGATGGGAGCCCTCAGACAACTCTTTCTGCCAAATTACATTGTGAGGGATCTACTCCCTGAAGGAGCATGTGTTAAGAGAAAATAAGACAGCTGGGAATGCAAGTAAAGATCTAGAAAGAGGGCTGACCAGTGAAAAGGCAGACGAACTAAGGAACAGCGTTCCATGGAAGCAGATGACTGGGTGGTGGCGAAACAGACACTCCCATGGACTTGGCGGGAGTATAAACCGATGTGATACACTTTGGAAAGCAATTTGGCAGTATCTCAAGATTTGAAATGTTCTTGCTCTTTGAGCCAATAATTGTATTCAATGCAGCATTGTTTATTGTGGGGGGAAAAGCTGGCAATGTTTGCATCAATAGGGGATTGGTTAAGTAAATTATGGAAACATGTCCAAGCTCTATTGTTAAAGGGGGGGGGAGTGTATAAGACTATGCAAAGCTTTTGTTTATAGACGTGTGTGTGTGCGTGTGTGTGTGTACTGTGCAAAGAAAGCGCAGAGGACCATACAAAGGGTAGTCAACTGCAGTAATCTCTGTGGGGAGGTGACTGTAATTACAGAAAATTCTCACCTGCTGTTTGTACGAGTCTAGAATAATTTGAGATTAATTGCTGTTCTATGTCTGCTGCTATAAGAAAAAGGACTGTTAACACATCCCTTCCTTCCTTATTAGTATTGTGAGTTCTAAGATCTCTGGCCCCAGGGGTTCATTTACTTACCCATTTACTTGATCAAGTGACTGAGTGCCAACTATATTAGGCACTCTTCTTGGTGCTGGGCACATAAAAGCCAAATGGAATCAAACCTCAAGGATTTTACAGGATTGTGAAACAAATGATCAGATGCTGATGAGTTATGAAGCACAGAGGAAGAGAAGGGGGAGAGGATGCTGGGTGGAAACAGTAGGGTCCTCTTATACATAGTGGTCAGAGAAAGCCTTGTTGAGAAGGCAACATAAAGATGTAAAGAGAGGGAGGAAGAAAGCCATGCAGCTCCAGCAGCAAGGGTCTTCCAGGCACAGAAGACAGACGGAGGATCCTGAACTTGAAGGGTGCTTGATGAGTCTGAGCCCATAAGGAAGAAGAAGAAATGAAGCCAGAGGTAAGGGAGGGGGGTGGGACAGTGTACCACTGGACCTGAGGCCATGGTACCCCTCAGTGATGTGAGAAGCCCCTAGAGGGTTTTGGATAGACTTTAAAATGATCATTCTGGTTGCTCTTAAGACCAGAGTAGAGGCAGCAAGGGCAAAAGCAGGAAGGCGAGTTAGAAAGTGACTACAAGGACCCAGAGAAAAAATGGCTTGGATTCCAGTGCTGATGGCTTGACAACGCTGGGTTCTAAACGACCTCTGAAAATACAGCTGATGGATTTGTTGGAAGGGATGACTGGCCTGAAAGTAGTGCCTGTGACCCCAGGCTCAGTCCTGAGGCTGTCAGACCCCTGGAAGACAACGCTTCTCCCCTGTTAGACCTCTAAGCCCACCAAGAGGGATGCCACAGAATCACCCCCAAGAGGTGGCAGTGCTGAGTTGACAGAGGTGGAGAAGGACAGAACCAGGGGAAGGGGGAGGTTTGGTTTTGTGCACAGCAGGCCCCGCCCCACAGAGATGGGAGCAGTCCTAGCCACGATACCAGGGGAGGCTGGATGCCTATGCCACCATCTTCACACACTTGGTTTGCGAGGGGACAGGCTGCATTTTCACCCACCAAAGCAAGAGAAGGCTCATAGCCCATTTAACTCCATTTAGAAAAACCAAATGCGTATCATTTCCATACCCACGTCTTGCGGAGCAAATCAAGACCCACTGCAAAAAAAAAGGTTTTTTTTTTTTTTTTTTTTTTTTTAAGATTATTTATTTATTTATTTGACAGACAGAGATCACAAGTAGGCAGAGAGGCAGGCAGAGAGAGAGAGAGAGGAGGAAGCAGGCTCTCCGCTGAGCAGAGAGCCTGATGCAGGCTTGATCCCAGGACCCTGAGATCATGACCTGAGCTGAGCCACCCAGGCGCCTCTATACGGTTCTACTTTTGCTCTTAAAGACACATTATTTTTGTAATCAGAATGGAAAGCACGGTGGGATGGTCAATAGCGGCCAATTCAGAGGAGGTGACAGAGTTAGCTTATTGAGAAAGGAGTAAGGTAAGAAGTGCGGTCTTCCAGGAGCAAAGCCTGATGGTATGTGATTAAGAAGGGAAAAGGAGAGGATGTGATGTCGAAGCCGTGAATATAAGTCTCCCTTGAGAAACTTGGCGAAGGAAGGAAAGAAACAATGAATGGTAAGAACAAACATATGCCACGCAATTCTGAATAAAGTTTATTAAATAATACGTACAGCAAATGTAGTATCTCAACACACCCATTTATCAAATCGATCCACGGCAATAAAGAAAAATAAATGAAGAGAACAATCTGTTTCGGTATAGTACATGCTCTCCGTGTGTGATTAAAATGGCAACACTTTAAATTAATTGGTTATGTATAATGTCAGTTATTTTTCTCTCAGAATATAATCTTCTCTGTAGTGACCTATTCTAGCAAAAGAACTTATACCTACTGTAGATAAATAGGACTGCAAAAAAAAAAAAATCAAAAACAAAATTTAAAAAAAAACAAAAAAACCTATAACTGAGATAACAATTACCTTCTCTCCCAGAAAAAATGATTATTTGAAATTTTAACACTTTACAATGGCTATTTTTGTGCTAAAAATCTGCAGGTGAATTATTTGGAATTCCTTCATTTAAATAAAAATGCAAAAAACTTCATGACTTCCTTATTTTACCCCCCTTCAGTTCAAATTTTTAAAATTATTTTTCTATACAAAGTAGGTACATGGGCTATACAAAGTTAAATATACATATTTACAGTCCTACTTCTTACGCATATGATTTTTTTTTCTTTTACTGATCCGAGAGAGACTGCAAAAGATAAGTAGTTGGGGCTTGCCTTTACCCAGAAGCATGGCGAATATATCAAAATGTGTTGCAAGGCATGGTGCCAGTTAGTTGCGCTTGCTATTAATAAACTTGTATAAATATCTCGCATAAAAATAGGTATTTTATATTACTAAATGTCTGAGGACAAAAGAGCAATTGGAAACCTTGGTTCCTTGTTTTGTCATACATAGGAAGCTGAAGTTTGATGCAAATTTTCACATGATTTTGTTAAAGACTGGCAAATCGGTGAGGCATACCTGGGTTTCTGAAGATCTACAAATGCGTGAGGCTGGCATCATACGCGAATGTGGCTTTACAAATTGGTTTTATTTTCTAGCTGTATTTAAAGAGGTGTTCAAAATTACCTACTGAATCAAGAAGCACCCCTCAAAAAAAAAAAAAACAAACAGAACTATTAGAGTAAGATTATTATTAATGGTTTGCATCTATGACAGACCAGGAAACACGTTAGCCAATATAGGAGTTACATTCCAAAAATGAGTGAAATGCTGTCGTGCAAAACGCACGTGCATATGCACTTGTACTATATTCCCTCAGAGAGAATCAAACAGCACCCCCGGGGGAAGTGGACCTTCCAAACAGGGAGTCTGATTTAAAGACTCAGAGAGGCTCCTTCTACCCAGGAAGATCCTCCCCCACCACCGGCACCCCTACCCCCACCATTAGTTCCATAGCCTCATCCCTTGGGGTTAAGGCTCTTCTCTGTCCTAGTTAAAAACAAATGTCTCCAGGAAGAAGTTAACACATTCCTCTTATCAGTCATTTACACTCTAGTGTGAAGGAGTCAGCAGCATTTTCTTTCCTGAGACGAGGACTTGAAAGAAGGACAGGGAGAGAATGAGGCTGTCTGATGGGGGCACAGGGGTGCAGAGCTGATGGGTAGCAGGTGAGTGGCAGAGACAGAAGGTGAGGCAGAGGCACTGAAGACAGACTCTGCCTCCTTGTAAAGACTCCAGACTCTGGGACAATGGTTGGGGGGCAATTCTGAGCTATATGCAGAGAGCCAGGATTCCTGTACACAGTCTACCTACCTAGAACTGCTGTTCTTATTTGTGACCTTGGATGTGTATTTGTGGGGAGGATGAGAGTCTGAAGACTCTGGAAACAGTTCCAAGAATTTCTGGCCATAAACTACCCTCAGACAAAGGTTCTTCCAGCAGCCTAGTTGTTCAAGAGTGAGTTCATGGAGAGAGAAACACGACAATGCTTTCTAGAGTCTCTCCAGGGAAAGATAACCTCCTCTTCTCTCATATACCCTTCTTAGCACATATCACAGTCTCTCTTGACCCAATAGTTTTGTGTGTCTGCCTCTCCCATCACCTCTGAGTTCCCAACAGGCAGGTGGGCCAGTCCCTATTTCTTCAAGAGATCTCTAACAGAGAGGCTGACCAACATCCTTAAGTTGGATGGAGTTGTGACTGAGCACCCAGGGTGTCACAGGGGCCTCCTTCCTCCCATGTGGCCCCACGGAGGACAGACCTCCCGGGAGCGGCAGAATCACTACCTCGCACATAGGGCCACAGCCTCTGTGCTTCCGAAGAGCAGCCTCACCAGGGTGAGGACCCTGGGTGACTACCTCGTGGGCGGTTCCTGAACCTGCTTCAGGGAGTACAAATGAGGACACAGTGAGTCTAGGGCGTGGGGCACGTCCTGCTCCTCGGTGGCGCCAGCGTCCAGCGTGCAATGGTCTCTGTTCAACGATTCACTAAACGCCATCCCTGGTTCTCTGAGAGAATAGGCCTAGCCACCTCAAAATGCCCTGACCAAAAACAATCCAGAAAAGAAAGGTTAGCACTGGCATTCTGGTAAATGAAATTGTGCCGAAGGTGACCATTTACAAAAGTCAGTGATATGGGAAAGGGTCACGTTGCAAGCGACCTTGACAGCTACAGAACTTCCTAACGTCATCACTTGGAAACACAAATTTAACTACCTGACCTGGGCACCCCACTTCCACCGGCAAACCTCATGTGCTTTTCTGTCTGAACACCAGGGGCGTCGAGGGCCATGGCGCGTGCAGGCTCAGCGCACAGGGCACCCCCATGCTCCCTCCATTGCCCCATGTACCCTGGGAACGAGGCACATGGTCTTGAAGAGCCTAGTAGCTTCCACCACTGTCCAGGGGAGGCCTCGGCTGCCTAAGCAGATTTCCAGCAACGTTGGGAAACCGGTGGGCTCTGGGTGACTGGGGTACGGAGCCTTTGGAGAACGGCTGGGGATCTGCCTGGTGTCCCAAGGGCTGCTTCTGGCTAAATGGCCACGTCGAGCCAGAGCTGCTCAAGGCCAGGGCAGCAGGAGGCATTTCTGACCTCACTGATCCTGGACTATGTTACAGGTCAGATTACCCAAGAAGGGGAGAGGCGGGGAACGCTTGGAGTGGCTCCCAGAAGCAGCTAAGTAAATACAGACTTGCCTCATTCCTTTTTCCTCAGTCCGGCTTGCCTGATATGCTGTCAGCGTAGACAGACTCGGGCTTTAGACACAACACTTCTCTGTCCCTCTCTTTTGCTTCTTACTTTATCCACTGCATTAGTTTTCCTACCGACTCAACGTTTAAATAAAGAGACCAGTTCATGAGTTATGCTTCATCCTCCAATAAAAAATAATCTCCGGTTTTCAATCTTCTATAGATACAAAGGCTTTACATAGTTGCCTGGAAAAGTACCAAATTGCCTTGTCCTTCTTGAAGTACCTATAGAAAAACAAACAGAACATAAGCAAAATCAGAAAGCTCACCCATGAGTTCAGAGAGAGCCCTCTGTCGTTGTTGTTGGTTTTTAAATTAATTTATTTGAGAGAGCGAGAGTGCACACACATGAGCGGGGGGAGGGGCAGAGGGAGAGAGAATTCCAAGCAGACTCCCCATCAAGCACGGAGCCCAACTTGGGGCTCGATCCCACAACCCTGAGACCATGACCTGAGGAAACCAAGAGCCTGACGTTTGACGGACTGAGCCACCCAGGCGCCCCTGGAGAGAGCCCTTTGATAACAACCTTGCAGCGTGAAGGACAGCGTGTGGTTTCCAAAGCACTTCTCCCTGTCTCATCTCTTTTACACTGCAAAATAATGCTGGGTCGTAAGCCAGGCAGGCACTCTCGGGACTACCCCCAGCCCCCTTTCCAGACGAGGAATGGGAAGCCCAGAGAGCTTAAGTTCCACAGTTTAGCAAGCATCAGAAGCAGGCTTGGAACCCAGGACGCCTGACTCCCAGCCCACTGCTCTTTCCAATACTTCTCCTTTTTTGGAAAAAGATGAACCCATTTATTCAACACAAGATACCAGGGATTTCGAATTTCTAAACTGTACGATTTCTGAAAGTCCCCTGGATAGGGGCACACATCAAAAGGAAATTCCTCTCCGAAGCCCGTGCCTAAGCCCTGGACCGACTCTTGTCTCTGCTGCTCACCTCGCCAAGGCTCCCGCTGAGGCAGGAACACTGAGCTACGGGGGCACAAGGCCTTCCTGCACTGTTCCACATCCCGAACTGCCGGATCCCTAACCTGGCTCCTTCCCTTGGGACTGACATTCTAAAGCTGGGGCTGGGGGTGGTGGCAGATGCAGGCCATGTCCCTGGTCCGCACTCACTGGCCAACAGCACAATTGGGACACTTGCATCCTTTTCCCAGTTGGCGTGGATACAGCTTCACAACCCCAGGGACCACAGCATTCCAAGCAGCCATTACCGGCAGGTTGGAGCTGTTGCCCGAAGCTAAAAGAAAGCATCAATGCTAAAGACATCTAAAACAACTGGTTGACCCCTGAGGGAGGACCCCCCCCCCCCCCCGCAGGAGGCTGCAGAGAACTGAGATGATAAGGGCCAGAGATGTGCTCCTATAGCTGATTCGCACCTTTGCTTATGGACAGGAAAAATGAGGTCCGCTAGGTTACTTGATTCTCCTCTGAGCACTAGGCTCCGTTCTGAAGCATTTGAGGGATTGAGGTATTCCCCTCACCCCACCCCATGTTCTCGTAAAAAATGTAAATAGTCCTGGAGGGGTTTAACAGTGAATCTACAGCAGAGCTGCGCTCTCCTACGACTGACACGGACGGTGACTGGGCACTGGAAACGTGCCCAGTCTGAACCGCTACACCCGATCTGCAAAACACACATCAGAATTCCAAGGCTGAGGAAGACCGTTTACATTCTTCTTTTCATACTAACCATTTTTTATACCGATTCCGCATTCAAATGACAACATTTTGAATGCAATGGTGTTAATAAACTATATCCCTACAATTAGTTTCACAGGTTTCATTTTACTTCTTTCAAGGTGGCTTCCAGAAAATTTTAAATTCCATTCATGGCTTGACGACACTCCATTGGAGTGTTGCCGACTTCGCAGACCTGACTTCCTTCTGATCGGAGCAGTTCGAGGATGCTGAGGGGCCACAGGCTTCTGGGGACCTGGAGAATGGGGCAGCTTTCTAAGAGGCCGGTGAGTCCCAGGCAAATTCTTCTGGCTTCCCATTTCTGCTGGGGCCTTGCCATCCTCACTACCCCAGCCCTGAGAGGACTACACGTTAACAAGGATTTTCCAGAGAGATCAGGAAGGAGCCGGTCTTAGAAAGAAGATAAAGGTAAAGCCATTTGTACAAGGGGAAAACAGAGGCAAAAAGTGAGTCAGTGGCTCCCAAGAGCATATTTGTGCCTGAGGAGAAAGAACAGAAGCTCTGGGACGGATACTCCTGAGTCTGAGTACTGGACCCACGACCGGCTACCTGGGTGACCTGGGCTACTTATGTCACCTCTTTGGGCTTCAGTTTTTGAGTCTGTGAACTGAAGATAATTCTTGTGTCACGGGCTATTTATCGAGAACTTCAATAACCAAGCATATTGAGCAAGTATCTGCTTTGTAGTGAAATCTCAAAAAATATTGATCTTTCTTCTGTTCTCTAACGGTGAATCTTTTGTTTTAATTAAGCAGGTTGCTTTGATTAAAGTTATGGGAAGCCTGTAAATAAGTAAATAAGGTCTTTGGAATGTCTACACATACGCTTGAGTTTCACGGTTGAGACCTACGCTCAAATTCTCTTGTGTTGTTTCCTAAGAGTATAAAATAAATAAAATTTTCAAATGTAGAACAGATAAAATGTGCAACAGAAATACAAACAGAACTCCAGTAATCTGACAATTGCCCTCCTG
The DNA here is from genome assembly GCF_963455335.1 of Martes martes. Classification (NCBI taxonomy): domain Eukaryota; kingdom Metazoa; phylum Chordata; class Mammalia; order Carnivora; family Mustelidae; genus Martes; species Martes martes. The sequence goes on along the minus strand of NC_137902.1, from coordinate 32,166,823 downwards.
TGCAGCTGCATTGGCGTGTTCGGATTTTGGGTCCGGTACCATTAGTGTCACCCACACGGTCTTCAGAGCAAGCAAGTATGCCCAACAGCAGATCCGGATCTGAGAAGGTTCTGTTTTCTGTGCAGCGAGGATTGCCTTTTATGTGGCTTGTCGCTCCTAGTTACTCCTTCGATACACAACTAGTAAGAAAAGCATGAGGAGATCACTTACCAACAAACCATCCATCATCACATTTTTCCATGACATCAACAATATCTCCATCTCGGAGTTCCAATTCATCATCATTCTGGGGTATATAGCTATACAATGCTTGGTAGCTAAACCTAAAAATGAGAGACATTAATTCAAACATTGACAGGATCAAATAATGAATTTTTAAAGCCCAATTTAGTTAAACCAACACATGGGTAGTGTTTCGTACTCATCAGTGGGGATGGAAGTATTTTAATGGCTACTTCCCTGGCAGGGTAGACTTTGGGGGGATCCACTCAGCATAGAATAAGGAAATGAAGACTGCTAGGGATGGGGAGCCTCTGACGAGTAAGGTTATGACAAGTCCTTTTATTTAGTTTCCTTTAGTTACCGTAGCTAAACATTTTGTTTATATCCCGCCACTTTATTTTTTTTTAAAGATTTTATTTATTTATTTGACAGAGATCACAAGCAGGCAGAAAGGCAGGTGGGGTCTGGGGCGGGAAGAAGGCTTCCTGCTGAGCAGAGAGCCCGATGCAGGGCTTGATCCCAAGACCCTGAGACTATGACCTGAGCTGAAGGCAGAGGCTTAACCCACTGAGCCACTCAGGTGTCCCATAGATTCCCCCTCTATTTTTTTTTTTAAATAAGATTTTATTTATTTACTTGACAGAGATCACAAGTAGGCAGAGAGGCAGGTGGGGGTGGGGTGGGGGGTGCGGTGGGCAGAGAGCCGGATGCGGGCTGGGATCATGACCTGAGCCGAAAGCAGAGGCTTTAACCCACTGAGCCACTCAGTCACCCCAGATGCCCCCTCTTTAAAGTTAACCAAAGTTTTTTCTTTCTCTTAACATAGGAGAAAGTATGCAGATTATCAGGGACAATCAGAAGTTTAAAAAAAAAAAAAGAAGAAGAAGAAGAAGAAGAAGTAACTTAGGTCCAGAGATAGACACTATATTCTGGACATATACACTGGAGAGCATAAAAAAATTGTTCTACATATATACACACATATATGTATATATATAGTTATATGGATATAAAGATATAAAAAGTACATTCCAATTGCTTACCTTGAGTTTCTTAATATGCTAATACATATTTCATTGTTTTTATTTTTTAAAGTTTTTAGGATTTTATTTATTTGACAGACAGATCACAAGCAGGCAGAGAGAGAGAGAGGAGGAAGAAGGCTCCCCGCTGAGCAGAGAGCCCGTTGTGGGGCTCGATCCCAGGATCCCGAGATCACGACCTGAGCCGAAGGCAGAGGTTTTAACCCACTGAGCCACCCAGGTGCCCCTTTTTTAAAGTTTTTAAGACTTTTTTTTATTTACTTGACAGAGAGAGATAATGAGAGAGGGAACAAACACAAGCAGGGGGAGTGGGAGAGGGAGAAGCAGGCTTCCTGCTGAGCAGGAAGTCTGATGTAGGGCTAGATCCCAGGACCCTGGGATCATGCCAGATGCTTAACCGTCCAGGCCACCCGGGTGCCCCTAAAATTTTTTATTTATTCATTTAAGTAATCTCTATACCCTTGACCCCGAGATCAAGAGCTGAACTCTCTTCTGACTGAGCCAGCCAGGTGCCCCTTGTTAATTGTTTTTAAATGTGATGTCCCTTTCCCAAAATTCTTGAAAGCTTTTTGCTTTCTTTGTATCCCAGTGATGTCTGGGAGTAAGATTTTTATTTACTTGTTAGTTGGCCTAAGGCAATCTGGTCTGTGCTGTTCCGTCTGTCCTGACAACAGCTCACTGGAGGATGCTGGCCCTACTTGTGAAGAAATCCGACACGGAAAAGTTTGTTTTCATTTATTCCTTAAGAAGCATCTTCACGATTCTGTGTATTACTATTCTGAAACACAACAGTAGTGGGCAAAACTCTGCAAATGAGCCAACCAGCTACCATTTCCAGTAGACGCCAGCGAATTCCAGTGAGTGGGCAAATGAGACTAGAAACGAGTAAGAGGAGCCAGTCCCCGGGAAGGAGAGGTTCATTTTCCTCTGCTAAAACTAAGGGACCGTTTAATTTTATACATTTATCCAAGTGTATTGATGATCAGTAGATGCCTCTGTCTACCAGAAGGAAGGTCTGCAACGAGGCACGAAGAGTTGCAGGTAACTTTCCAGTTGGAAAGCGAATACATTTTTGATGTTTCCATACTTGCCTGCTGTGTCCATCCAACTTGGACTCCTTAGAATACCTCATCTTCCCCTTCACTTCCACGACGGCTGCCTTGCTAACCTCAGCTCTGGGAGATGACTCTGGATACCTGCTTCTCTATCCTCACTCCCACACAGTGGAGACAGGTGGGCGAAGGTCCCACAACCTCACTGCTTGGGTCCCCCATGAACTCATGACCCTGAAATCAAGTTGCATGCTCTACTGACTGAGTCAGTCAGGGGCCCCTTCAATGTGTCTTTCAATGCTCATTCCAAATCTCTCTTCTTCTGGGAATGGAGTTTACCCTTATATGCTTACAGCACAGGAGATAGTCAATGATTTTTTTTTTTAAATGAGTAGATCAACTCTATTCCTCTAGGCAGAATGAATAACTCTTTCCTCTATATTCCCACAATACTAGGACTGAAGCCAGTCACCATTGCCCTTATTTGCCCCGGATGGCAGTTCAGTCTTTCCTGGTCTCTATCTTTCAGTAGTCTGTGACCTCCTTTAGTTACCAGCCCAGCACCTGTTTCGTGTTGGCTGATGAGAAACGTGGCCTCCACTAGAAATCCTCAGAGAAGCTTGGGGTGACTAGTTCATTCCCCCAGATAGCTGCCCCATACTTGGTCAATGACTCATTCTTTAAAGCCAACAGTCTACTAAAAACAATGAGAAAGGAAGTTCAAGTGTACTTACAAATCTTGTGAGGTTTGACTCCTATCTGGGGTGACTCTTCGCTGCTGGGCTTGAGGTTGCTGAGAAATGATTAAAGATGATTTATTGTCAGAAGGGGATACCTTGTGATGAAAGTCAAGGGGATGAGAGACAGTGCTGCAGTAATGAACAGATTTTTCGGCAATGTTTATGATCTCATTGCAAACTGCTTCCTGTGAGTGGCCCCGATATCCAGAAACCCCCATAAACAGTCAACATGGGGACAAAAAACAAAAAACAAAAAACAAAAAAAAAAAAAAGAGAGAGGAAGAGATGTAACATTCCAGACGAAGCACATAAGTCCAGGGAAACAACAGAGTTGAAGATCCAGGTTAAAAAAAATAGATATTCCAGTAGTGGAGTGCAGGAGGGATCCAGGTGTAAGCATGGAAAAAACAGGTAAGATACAGAAGAATTTGGAATTTAGTATGAATATTAAAAAAAAAAAGGCAGCAGCATAAAAGCCTGTAATTAGTGAGCAACTGTCACAAATGGAATAACTTCAGGATAGAAATGCAAGTATGGATTCCCCGATCATGCACTAACCGTTACTTTCATCCCACATGTAGGCAGAGTACAGATATTGTCTCTAAATTCCTCTGCTCTCTGAGAGGGAAGGGGTGGGCCTAACATTTCCCTCTGGGACAAGAGCCATATAACTCTTGCAAATAATGGCTCTGCGAGTTAGCCAGGCATTACTCCAGCTGAGACTCTAGAAGTCAGTAAGGATTCTCTTTAGGAAAGCTACGGTCTTATTCAACAGGCATCTTACCACATAGCTCTTTTCAGATTCTGTGAGATCAGGTCCTGCTCTCAATGAATGATGAGAAGGCTGTGATCACCAAGCAAATTATAAGGGAGACATTTTAGCAGATGTCACATTGGAACGGATTCAAAATAAAAGTGTGAGCAAATACACGTACCACACCATCACACTCGATGACGCAGGAGACTCATGGCCTACGGCCATCGAGTTTCCATGACAACACGGTGGGCGCACAGGAGAAAATGCAATGTACAGAATTAGAAGCAAGCATCCAGGCACTGGAATGGGAGGTTAGGGATATGAGCACAGTGAGCTGAGCATGAACACAGGGTCCCCACACCGGCAGGAGAGAGACACAGAAGGGCTGCCTTAGGGAACAGTTATGAGCCTCCACAGACACACACACTGGTCCTTTTGCTCTCAACTGGCAAGCATCTGCGGAGGGGCTGCTGCCCCAAAGCCAGTTTCAGTTATCTTGCTGACTGGAAGCCTCCGCTGGCAACGCAGGCTCATAAAACTAACAGGTATGCCACATCTGTGTACTTATGAAAACAAACAGAAATGCTTCTGAAAAACTCCTTGGTGATATCTGAAGTATCAGACAAGACTGTTCCCCCAGAGAAGTCTGCACAGGACACCCTCCAGCCAGGTAGGAGTTCAGATATCTCACAGGGCAGAGCTTGCTTCCAGAAATAGGACTGGGTGTCCTGACACAGCTGCAGAAATGAAACCATCACTCTTCACCCACTGGCTCAGCTACCACCTGCTGACATGGAAACGCAGGTGCAGTTATGGCCAGCAGACCCGTTATTAAAGTGGGTCTCCCACAGGATAGGCCAGGAAGAGTGTCTGGAATCATCTCCCTGAGAAAGGATTCAATTCCAAGCTCTAAGAAATCTCCCTAACTAGGTATTTGAAGAGCCATCCTTCTTGGAAAAACCCTCTAGGTAACGTGTACCAATAGCAACAAGCCCTGGTCACTAGGGGCCTTCTATAAGGACACTCAGATCTTTTATATATGACCCACTTGATTCACAGAGAGGCCCAGGGCCTCCCCTGAGGTCATACAGCAAGTCAGTGGTAGATTTGTTTTCCGGATTCATCTACTGTCCCACTGGATCTTTCATCCTTAGACCATTTCTCATGTCATTAAGAGTGCTCACGGGGGGGCGCCTGGGTGGCTCAGTGGGTTAAAGCCTCTGCCTTCGGCTCGGGTCACGATCCCAGGGTCCTGGGATCGAGCCCCACATCGGGCTCTCTGCTCCGTGGAGAGCCTGCTTCCTCCTCTCTCTCCCTGCCTGCCTCTCTTGCCTACTTGTGATCTGTCTGTCAAATAAATAAATAACATCTTTAAAAAAAAAAAAAAAGAGTGCTCACGGGTATTATTTTCCATGAGTCCCACAGAAACCCTGGAGATAGGCAGAACAGGGTTTATCATTCTGTTTGATTTTAAAACCCAGAAAGCTGATGCTGGGGGAGGGGGAGTTTGGGGCATGCCCCAATGCCGTACAGCTAGCAAGAGGTCAAGCTGCTGGGCTGGCCTCGTGTGTCACCACACCATCCCCTCAAGTTCATCTCCACTGTAAATGACCTCAAGTTCATCTCCACTGTAAATGGCCTCATCCTTTAGCATGTCTCACAGGACCGAATGCCACCCCAGACATCACTTCTGTATTCTGTCCTTTTGGGAAACCTCTTCAAGTTCTCTAAACTTCTTCAAGACACCAATCCTTTAAACCCTGGACTCTGGCAGAAGTAAAGGAGGAGCCGGACCTGCCAGAGGCCTTTTCAGGGTCCTTCTCTAACATCTCAGGACCTGCTGGTCTTTGCCAGGTGACCTTGTGTGGCCTCACCCATCCAGCCTCTGGATCAAGGCTTCTGTGTAATCCCTTCCTTGATCTCAGGTCATTGCCGAAGTAACAGTATTTCTAAGCACTTGCTATGTGGGCTTTAATGGGGCAGAAGGAGGAAATGTACTCTGACAGGAGGATTTTGACAGGAGGGAAAACTCTAGAAGTTCGAGCTGTCCGGTAGAAGGGCTGCCTGGAGAGGAAGGGAGCAACCGATCCCAGCCACTGTGCTATCACTCGATGGGATGCTGTGGGGGTATGGCTTCTCAACCCTTTGTGTGTGCAGCTTGGAGCCCTGTTAACAGGCAGAGTCCGAGTGGACACACCTGGGGTGCATCCTGAGACTACATTCAAAAATTTTTAATTTTATTTAAATTCAATTAATTAACATACAGTGTATTATTAGTTTTAGAGGTAGAGGTCAGTGATTCATCAGTTATGTAACACCCCATGTCATTCCAGCACATGCCCTCAAGACTCTACATTTCTGCTGATGATGCCTCTGGTGCTGGTCGACATTAATCTGGGAGTGTAAGGCTGTAGGGGACCTTAATTATCCTTCACTGAGATTCTTTGGCTAGAATGTGCCAAGACTGATGAGTGTGGGTCACACCTCATGAAAATGAAAGTTCTCATAGTAACCAAAATATTTTCAAACTGTGTCTGGTGGCCTAATGACCTCAGGTCAAATGCAGAACAGAAAGAGGATGTGGACAATCTCTACACTTGGTGGCCAAAGCTTACAGAAGCCCTGTAGCATCTTTCGGTGAACTTAATCTCAAAGGAGTGACTAGACTTGATCATCAAGCAAATATTTGGTGCTTAAGAGAGGTTTGGTACATTAGATATGTTAAAAAGGACCTGAGTATTTTACCAGCCCTTTTTTGCAAAGCACTTAAAAACAAACACACCCCCAGCTTTCAAAGCACATAGAGATCCATGACCTCATCTGACTTTTACACTAACCCTTTGACTTAGAGAAGGTGGAAAAGGACTTTTAAGGCTCAAGGAAGCATGAAGTTTGCACAAGGGGACAAAGCCACTGAATACTGAGTGCTCGGTGTCTAAGCGACATACACTACTTTCTTCTTGAGTCCCGTTGGGACAGCTAAGACCATAGCAACACCTAGCTTCTGCCCTTTGTGACAATAGGTCACTTCTCTTCCTGAATACTTTTTCTTTATGTAAAAGGTACAGTGTGCAGTAACAGATATGGCCCAGTCCTTAACTTAAGGATGCACAGTACTGAAAGGGATACTGACCCAGCTAATACCTTCCTTGGTTTCGGGTCATATGCAAATCAGAGGATAATCGCCATCATTGCCTTCACATCTAGACAAAGTTGACATCTAGTACAAACTGCAGTCATTCAGGTACCTCACCGAGAGGTAAGGATGATTGGACTCCTTACCCACAGTTTGTGGAAGGAAGGACAAAAGCAAGATAAACATTTATCCTATTACCTAAGGTTCAACTTCTCCCTGTTTGAAATACATTCCTTACATTTAAATCAAACATATCATGTAGTTGGGACAGAAACCAGTTTTTGATCGGGGGTGTGTGTGGCAATGTGGACCCTCAGGAGAGACAGAGACTGCTGATATCCGAGGCAGGGATTTGCCTTTCACTTTGAAGGTCATTTACCTTCAGATTTTTTTCCTTTCGGCATTTATTTTTCTTTCCCTGGCCCCATTTTCTATTTTATTTTATCTTATTTTATTTTATTTCATTTTAGAGAGAGAGTGAGCACAAGCAGGGGGAGCAACAGAGGAAGAGGGAGAAGCAGGCTCCCCACTGGGCAGAGAGCCTGATGCAGGGCTCGATCCCAGGACCCCAGGGTCCTGACCTGAGCCGAAGGCAGACACTTAACCAACTGAGCCACCCAGGTGTACCCCCTCCCCCGGCCCCATTTCTAACTGTTGTACCCCTTTATATATCTTTTCCTCTGAACCGATGCTAATATGGTAGCCAATAACACTTGAGATATGACCAGTATGAAATGTGCTGTAAGTGTAAAAATATAAACTGGATTTCAAAAACTTAGCACAAAATGTAGAACGTAAACTATACTACTAATAATTAGATTGATTATATACTACTATATAATTACATTCATAGTTTAAATATTACAGTAGCTATGTTGGACTAAATGAAATATATTGTTAAAATTAATTTCACTCATTCCATTTTACTACCAGGAAAGTTTAAATTACATACATGATTCACATTGTATTCCTACTGGATAGTGAGGCTCTGAACCCTCCCCTGCCTGTACTTAAGCCTAAAAGTAGACAAAATTCTAATTACGACCTCAGCCAAGATTAAGAATAAAGAGAGCATTATCCTATGCCAAGCAAAATTTCAAATTATTGGAGATACATTCGAGGTTCCCCCCCCCACACGTTTAGAAAAACAGCCATCAGCCCCCCACCCCCAACACACACAAGCTGCACTCCACCCCCCCACCCCTCCGGCAGCAAGCAGGGTTAGTTGCTGATCTGGAAACTGTTTCGCGTCTGTATTTGCACACACACTCACAAACTGCCCCCCTTGGCCTGGACTGCTGGTTTTATTGTCCCCAAGTGAGCAGTCCTGCAGGAAGCCTTGCTCAGTTGCCTTTCTATCTGCAGCTCACAAAAGACCCCCAGGAATCTGACCCCAGTCTCCCTTGGGCTATTAATCCCTCTGGATCCACAAACACCTGGTGCTCCCAAGGAGTTAGCAAGGTTCTCGTCCAGCTTTGGGTGTGTGCCAAAGCCTTGAAACCCCAAATAAACTCTCCATAGGGTAAAAAACAGCAGGAAGTCCTGGAGATGTGAACAAGATTAAGGTCCTCAACCTCAGAGTGGTCCAAGTCCCCGGAAGCATCACAGGTCCCTTCCGCACTCCTGTTCCCCCACCCGCCTCCCCAACCCCCGGCCCTCAGTCCCAGTCACTCAGAGATGACATTCCTCAACCCACTGCACACACCTACTCTGTCATCTGCTCAGACCCCACCCCACCTCTCTTTCTGGTGACCCACACTGGCCTCCCAGGGGAGACCAGACTGGGTGCAAGGAAATCTGGGTTCCAGGCCAGGCTACAACACTAATTCATGGTCTTTGGAGCAAAATGTTGAGTTTCTCTGGATTTCAAATTCTTAGTAAAATAAGAGGATTGGACATGATTTACATAAACATCCTTTTTGGCTCTGAGGTTCTCGCATAAAGGTCAAAGGGCATGCATCCTATGAACTGAGAGCTAGGGTCTGGGAGTGGGGAGGGGGGTGCTGACCTGGCTTAAGAATGGAGGCACCTCACTCACAGCCCCCTGAGGACCGGGTAGAGAGCTTCTGACGCAGCCTCCAGATGTGGACGGAGGGCTTCCTCTGGCAGTGTGGGGGGTGAGGGGTTGCCCTGCGTGGTGGCTGATTCGCAGCTCTTGGAACACCGCAGGCAAACTTGGCCAGAGGAGCCAGAGGCCTGACTGATTCAGGCTCCTGGCTTTCTAGAACACTTCCACAGGACCCTCACAACAGGACCAAGTTCTCCTTGAGCTCATTAAGAAAAAGATCCTAGCTTAAACATAAAACACAATTACAACCAATCGGTCCAACTGTTCCCCACCTAGATACAGTCTCCTTGCTCCACACAGAACACATTCCTTTGTCATCACTCGAATCTGATTACAACACCAAACTTAAACGCTCAGCCTTCTTGTCATGGTCTACAGTGTGTGGTCTCTTTCCCTCCTAAAGCAATCAGAGGAGAAATGGCAAATGTGTATTCAAAGATGAAGAAGCAAAAGCTTTCCAAGAGGACGCCTTCATACCCAAGGTGAGAGAGAATGGGGAGAAGCACTAACTTACAGAATGCAAATTTTACGTTTTCTAAATTCTGGATTTGTGGAACACAGAGTGGAAGGATTCTTCCATCTTCTACTTTCTTCTCCTCCCTGTCCCGCCATCTTCCTCTCTTAGGTGGAATGGGGTAAGGAGGATAAAGCAAGTTGCTTCTGTCTTTTCCCTGTTACCTCGATATCACGTAATGGGTATTTACAGAGTCCCAGGGACAGGCTCTGTGCCGGATATGTTAGTCTCCATGGCCTCTCATTTCATCCTCGTAACTCAGCAGGGTGGTCCACATTTACCTCATCCTACGAAACTACAACATGTGTGAGCTGGGAACTGAGGAGCCCGGATGTGAACCCCGGGCTCTCAGACCCTGGGTCCTGTACACCCCACTCCATCCTGATTCTCCATGCTTGTGCTCTGCCTGAGGGACCCATCAGAGTAGCCGGAGAGGTCACTGACCAGGAGGTCAGCTCAGGATGTACTCTGTAGCAGGCATGACGGTTGCTATGGCTACCTGCCATGGCTCCTAACACCTTTGGAGGGGTGGACACTTCAACTTTAGGTCTTAGTTCCCGACCTCAGATGTTGAGGGAACACCTGCTGGTTATTGTGGGAACTGCTGCCAGCGCCCCTCTCTATCCACACCGTCCGAACACATTTGAAGATTTCCCTTCCAGGTGAGGCAAATGAGAATGCTTCCCATTTTCAGCTGGGTATCTTACCACTTCTGATTTCCTTAATTTCCGTGCTCAAAGCAGGCCTATGTCTCTGTTCTTATCTTTCTGGGAACAAAGCTAGCTTCCGCATAGTAAGGGGCATCCCCTCTGAATCCACCAAAGCCTGTTTCTGTCATCACCTGAGCAGCATTCTCTCCTCGCCTTTCTCTGAGGCTGTGAAGTAGTTTGTCTGGTGCTTCTCAGTTGCTTTGAGGACACACGGCTTTCCCCAATACTGATTTCTATCGTTGACTGGCTTCCTTCCCTTTGGGACCCAAACAAATATCGCAAAAGTTTTGTCACTTTTCTCATCTCACGATAAAAGTAGAATAGACTAGGGGCTCTTGACTTGGGGTGCACGGACTCCCAGGAAGTTCTTGGATGGACTCAGGGGTGGATCTCCTGAAACTTGATGCAGAATTGTGTGTGCACGCCCCTCGTCGTCCCCAGACTACTGGGCCACAGTCCACAGCTCACCTCACATTCTCAAAGGTTCTGTGACCCAGAAAAGTCTGGGTCACTGGAGTAGAGGATCTGAAATGATTCTTTTGAATTCAGAAATTCTATGAGGATCTCTCATGCTCATTGTAGGAACTCTTAAAAACCAAGGCTGGAACCCAGTCAGCAAACGGTGCCTCTCTCTGGGGAAAGCTCAGCAAATCGTTGATGATGCTAATGACTGAAGATTTGTAAGATGATCTTCCCCTTCATGGTCTTGATCATCCTAAATCTTCTTGGCCAAAATGACGCCCGACAGAATCCAAGAATTTGGTGGATAATTCTGAACTCTTGGGCGTTTTGTCTATATGCATGTTTTTGTCCTAGTACACCCCCCAAATGAAGGGGAAAACTTTTCATTTTTCCGTTGTGAAGGTCTACAATAAGCTCCTTACTTAAAATTTTGAGTTTGTTCTTTTTTCCCCCTTTCAGTCACACAGGATTTTTAGCTAATCGTAAAACAACAATGCTAAAAAGACCTTCAGTTCTCTTGTCTAAATCTTTTGTTTATGGATGAGGAAGCTTCCAGAGAAGGGAAGTGATTCATCCAAAGACACACAGCAGGCCACCGGCAGCACTGGGCCAGAGCCCAGGGATCCCGACTTCCGACACAGTGCTTTCCCCACTACACCGTGGTTCCCCGAAATACCCCCTGCCCTTTATTCATACCTTCCGCTGTCTAAAGGACACACACCTAAAAACGTGAGCAACTGACCCAATGCGATTTCAGTTTGGGAGTCTACAAAGGCGTGAAAAGCCAAAGCTTTCACAAGTGTTTATCCACCCCCAGAGTTGGGGGCGGCAGGGGTGGGGCTGGACTGGAGAGGTGACGAAGACGGAAGGAAGCAGCCACACAGGGACTTAGCACCAAACAGGGAAGTCTGACAACGGACTCACAAGAGGCACGTGACCATGAGGAAGGTGACTGGATGTTTCCGGTGGGTGTCTACGTGCTTTCCAGCTCTGCTCCCAGCCCCTTCCCTGGACGCCCCTCTTCCATCCACCTGTGGACACCTGCCCCACCCAAAGCTCAAATCTCCCACACCCCCTTTCATGTTCCCACCTGTCTTGGCTGGGTTATTTGCTTGCCTCAAATGACACCCTCTTGGTATTTGCTTATAAACGTCCCTATTCTTGAAGTCCAACGTCAAATGCCACTTTTCTTTCCAAAGTCTACCAGACTGCCACCTTCTCCCTCCTGTTGCTTATTGTTTCTCCTTATCTTGAACGTTCAGGGTGAACTACCTGACTCTCCTTCCCTGTCCGCATTATAATGATTTGTGAGCATTATCTTATCCAACCCCCCACCCGCCGCAATGGAGATCATACATAACTTTAACTGGGGTCCGTCACTTTTTTATCTTCTCTTTCACTCAACAAGTACTTATATTTACTGAGTACCTTCCATATATCAGGTGTCATGGTCCCTGACCTTAGGGCGCTAGCACTCTAATGGTGACACAGACCAGTGAAGGTAAGAAGACAACAAAACTGAGATACCCCAAATCAGGTGCCGGAGCTGGGGACACACAGAATCGGGGCACTTAATCCAGTCTTGCAGGGGCAGGGGGAAGCTGTTGGGAAAGGCTTCTGGAAGAAGTAACATCTAAGTGGAGAAGTGAAGGGCAGCTGGGGATCATCTGGGCAAACCAGCAGGGAGGTTGTGGAAGGCAAAGCCGGCTTGCTGTCTAAATGGCTGGATCACATGAGGCCTTCAATATATTAGCAATGAAAGAAGAAAGGGTCGTAACATTTCAGAATGTCTTTTCATTTAAGGTATTCCGCTGAATTCCCTCCACTTACTGGTCAGATGTTCAACCTAGCTTCCTAACAACTATCATAAAATTGAACTTTGGTTCAGTTCCCCGCAGCAAGGAGAACAGTGACTGGCGATTTTCCGGATCATGCACGCTGGTCTGGAATGCATTTATCCAAATAAGTGACACAGCCCGAGGCCCTAGCAAGCTGACAGGCCAAAGAACAGTTGTCCCTGAAGTCCTTTCCATCTTTAGCTCTATCATCCCAAGAGGGCCTCAAGGGGCAGGAGCTTCATCCCCCTTTTGTGAGTGGTTGACTCTGGTCCCCAGTCACAGGAGGCTAAAGTAGAGGGGCCGGGCAGGAGGTTTGGGGGCAGGGGCCCCTCTCACACAATCTTCCAGCTCTCAGCAGGGAGCAAGGCTGGGGTCAGGGCCGGGCACACCCACAGAGAAAGGGCTGGCGCTGGAAGAGGACGAGGAAGGGCAGGGACAGGAAGTGGTACACTCGGGTTCTGGAGGCCCACCAAGAAAGGAAAACCATTTTCAACAGGTCCATCTTTCCATGTTGCCAGCTACGCACCCCACTCCTGCCCTCCCCCATCCTCCATTAGGAAGCGGGAAGTATATACCCCTGACTGGCCCAGAGTTCCCGCACTATGCACACTTCCTGTACAGGCCGGCTCCTGGATTGGGCTATGCTGACTCACGGCCGACAGTAAACTAGGTCTCCAGGCACCGTGGGCTGACTTGGGATGTTTACAGAACTGTTCCCATCAGAGACACTGAATTCTTCTCAGCTAGCCCCTTCGCCATCTCTCCCCAACCAACTGCTCTTTGCTTGGTGGGACGCACCCTTCTCTTCCTCCTGGAACACACATTCTAGGAGTACCTGCTCTGGGACCAGGCAAGGCCTGCCCCAGGTTCTGCTCTTTTCCCTGGGCCAGGGAAAATATCAGAGTGGGAATGGGAGAAATGATCCTCATTTCGCTCAGTGTGGGAGAAACAACCCACTTAAGGGAGCCCTCCCACAGGCCGGGCACCGCGCTTAGCTCATTTAGTCCTTACAACTACCCTATGAAGACCCTATGAAGAAGAGACCACTTTTACTTCTACTTTGCACGTAGAAAACTGTGGCTGGCTAGCCTGATTATTTAACACAATCCCACAGATAGATCTGGCTTTCCTACAGAATGTGATCTTGGTGTCTACAGGCCTCAAATAAATATTTGTTGAATGACTAAATGAAACTTCAGAGTTTCAGGTCTGAGGATCAAGCATAGTGTACTGGGGGTATTATACACAGTAAACAACAAAAGAGGTGTCTTCAAGAATTCCATCTGATACTGAAGGCATTCTAGAATGTTCTCAGTTCCAGAAGTAGCTCTGGAATCATGATCTAACTGCCAAATTCATCCTCATCCCCATCCCTAATTTTTTAGCCCTCAAAACACCCTAAAGCCACTTTGGTCCTTGAAATTGTTGTAGCTGACCCAGAGAGAAAATGGGACAGTCACCTAAAACCCTGAGGTGTCCATTCAAGGACCCTGTCCCTGCTGGGGTCCCAGCGCTGGGCCTGCATACATCTCCTCAGGACCCAAATGCATTTGTTCGTCAGCGAACAAAAGCCCTGTGCTCCCACACGAACACGAGACAGGACGAAGACCTGACAGAGCTGGGCGCTGGCCGTGCGCCAGGGGTTACGGAGACAAAGTGCAGCTCACACAAAACCAAACCACACGGAGCCAAACTGAAGCCTGGTGTTCTCAGCTGTGTTAGAGCAAACGGAGGAAAGTCTCCAAGGTGTGAATGGATGAGAGGAAGGCTTTCCTTCTCGTGGGGCTTTGGCACTGGGCCAGGAGACAGCCAAAGGGGGAGTGACTTCTGAATCCCCTCAAGAGGCCAGTGCGACTGTCCTTTACCTCCAAGTGTCCCCAGCCTGGCACTTTAATCAGTGGCCCCTCCATTCCCTCCTGGGTACTATTTCTGCCCCCAAGGCAAGCGAAGGGCTCTCATTGGCATCCATGGGGCCACGGAAGACGGGCCACAGGTGAGACGTCCAGCCCACCCTGCCAACTGAGATGCCAAGGCACCCGCGGTCATGCTACAGGCCTACCTGGCTCCCAGCACTCCGAGCGGCCCTCCTCTCGGCCTGCTCGCCACCTCTATGCAGCTCTCTCTGCTCAGCCTCCCTTCCCGGAAAAGGGCTACCCGGGGGCTTGCCGGGCCGGCTCTCCTCGGGCGCACGGAGGTCTGAGAGTCTCTGTTCCGCGCTCAGGCACCTGACCACGTCTGAAGGTCTCAAGCAGCTCTTCTTAGAGATCCTGGGTGCTCCGGGGTATCTCTCACCTGCCTCCCGCTCTGCTCTCCTCTCACACTGTCCGCGCTCTTCTCGCCTCGGCTGCCGCTTACCCTGGCTGCTAAAGGCGTTGCTGAGCTCCGAGATGACCCTATCAGAGCTCCCCGGCAGCAGCTGCGGGAAGCTATCCTGGGGGACACCTGGGGGTGGCATGTGGACACCACTGTCCCCGTTGACGTGAAGGAAGGTGGGGGCTCCGGGTGCCAAGGAGGCAGCTTTGTGAGAGGGAGGCAGGGCCAGCGGGGAAGCCAGTGAACGTGGGGTGGATCGATCAGACCAGCTCGAATGGGGAAGGCTGAGAGAGAGAGAGGAACCCGGCCTCACCCACGAGGAGAGGGGGTCGGTATTATAGACAGAAGTTTCCGGAAGAGGAGGCAGGGGTGGGGTCAGGGCCAGAGACCGCCTGCCTGGGACCCCAACAGTCAGGGAGATCCACTCAGAGGTGACAGCGTGCATCTCAGGGGACAGGGCTCGGTGGGGGTGGGGCAGGGATGAGGGGGCCGGCACGATGAGCTTGCTGTGACTGGCAAACTTAAAAAGAAAAGGAGAGAGAGGAAAACAAAGGAAAGAAGCAAAAAGGTACAAGAGTCAGCATAAAGAAGAGAGGAGGAAAATAATCACAAGGGATATACAAAGAGGAATGAAATGCAGAGGACGAGGACACTCTGGTGTCCAAACAATGAAATCATTCGGTTAGGTTGGAGAGAAAGTGAGATGTGGCTGCGTGCACGTGTGTGCACAGTGTGTGCAGGTGGAGGAAGGGGGGGAAGCGAGGGGTATGGAGACGGGAGAAAGGGGTCCATCGGGGTGGTTACAGACGGCACTGGCGCGGTCTGTGGAATCGGACTTTCAGAGGGACACACCGGAAGCTGCCCACCCCACCCCACCCCACCCCACCCCACCCCACCCCACCCCTGCTGCCACTGAAGAGCCTTGACCCACACCACGAAGGGAAAAGGGTGCCCTGCCACGGTCCTGCCCCTTCTTTGGGCTTTTATTCTCTCTAGAGTTCCCAGCAAAGAACCTTCTGGAGATGGATATGAGCAGTGGAGACATTTTGTTTTATAGTTGTGCTTGACTACAGTGAAGTGAAAAATCTCGCTGAGTCCCTCTAATTACTACGAAGCAGAACGGCCTGCCCTGACCCCACGCCCCCTCCCCGTGAGATCACAGGAGATGGAGCTCGCTGTGCAGGAAGCCCTGGGTCAGCCCGTCTAATGCCTTCTGCCAAGAACCATCCCTGGGGTCGGGGTGGGCAGGTGGAGGAGGAGGAAATAAGGACAGGATGACAGAAAAGAGGCACCACCCGAGTGTCACCCTGGGTCCAGGTCCGGGTCCTGCTCTCACACTGCTGGCCATTCTCCCTACACCTTACCACGGGGGTGTGGTCAGTGGCCTTCACAGGAAGTCACCCCACCATGCCTCTTCTGAACCCAAGGTCCTAATTCTTTCTTGGCTTTGGGGAAGGGGGGATGGGTTGGGAATAATTTACATATTTTTTAAAACAAGTCCATTTATAATAAACGTTTAGGGATGCAAACATCTTACTATGCCTGTAAAACTACTTCCTTTCGGCCCAGCGTAAACAGGGACGCTGTCTGTTCCTTTCCCAGCCTGGCTCCTGCTTGCAAACAACACTCTGGATCTGGTCTATCCGTCTGAGGATGAGAGCGCGAGATTCTCTCTTTCAATCTTTGCCTTCTGCAGGCTGGCCTTGACCAGTAAGATGCTGAAGAGAACTGGCCTGGGTCACGGTATGTATTGGACAGCAGCGGTCCCCAGACGACCAGTTTCACGCAGGGTAGGATGCTCCTAGTTTTGGACCAACTGCTAAAGTCTCTCATTTCTCTGGCCCTAACCATGTTATCCCGAGCCATCACCTTAAGCTCTTCTTTTCCCCAACATAATAGTTGTCCCTCCAAGTTCTCGAAACATGTCACTTGTACCCAGGAAAACAAACCCTGGTGTGTACCCTCTGCATGGCTGCAGGGGTTCCTAATCACAGTGCTGCAGAGCCACCCCAGAGGGCCTGCATGCCATCAGCACTGTGGATGGGTCGTGAGGAACGTGAAGACCAAGGACGAGAAGTCTAGGTACCTGCGGGCTCGCGGTGCCACTGCGACTTGGGGAGGAGGAGAAAGGCAGGTCGATGTAATCCACGGGGTTTTTCACCAGGGGCCGCTTGATCACATCCACGTAGGTGATGGGGAAGATGCCCTGCCGGGACGTCCCTGGGATCCTCCCTTCGTACCAGTTTTCGTCCACCTGTCGGAGCAGTGTGATCCTCTCACCCTGCAAGACACGGCAAGGATGGATCCTTGGGCCACCAAGGCCTTGTCAGGTCTGAGGCCCCTGCCTGCACCCTGTGCCATCCTTTACTGTTCATCACATCCTTTGTTCAGAAAAGCCTTCCTGGCTAGACTCGGATAAAATCAGTATCACAGAGATGAGGTGCTGACAGCAGGAGAGCTACCTGGAGGCTGGGAAGTCAAGCTCAGTTTTCAAATACTGCAGCAAAGGAGAAGGTCAGAGTCATCCCCCCAGCTAATAGCCAGATGGAGGTGTTTTGCCTCACTTATCATAAAATTGATATCCAGTTGTCTCCAAAAGCAAAGGTTTGGGAGGGTTATCTTTTTTCCTTCCCTTTTAGAACTTTGTTTCCCCCGTACCATTATAGAAGAGTAAAAAAAAAAAAAAAAAACATTAAGCGGAAAAGAAGTATTACTCAGAAGATTATCACTTGGGTAACCACAGTTAATATTTTGATATATGTGTTTCCCAGATTTAATTCTGTGCATGTGAATTAGACTTGCAACATATTTTTCTTATGAAAATTGAGCATGCACTACATTTCGCTTTCCAGCCTTCTTTTCCATCCTTTACGACACAGAGTGAACCTTCTTCTTTATCAAGAAATAGAATTCTATGGTTTTAATGCTATGGTAGCAACAGCAGAAGAGCCCACTGCAGGCTGTTCTGTGACACACACATGTAATGACTTAATTACTGGTCTCCCAATACTGGGCATGGAGGGTGCTTCTCTTTCCCAAAAGGTAGTTCATCTTTTTCTAAGGCACATGTTCACTTCCCTAAATCCTCACTAAAATTAGTAACTAATAACTCCAGCAAGCCAGAGAGTTTTGACATGGGAAGAGAGCATCTGCTCGCTGGGAAGAAAGGCATCACTGTGCAGCTCACTCGTGTGCCAGGCGAGCACACCGAGTCCTTGAGAGCACCAACCAGATGCCATGCTTCATGCTGAGGGCTTCACAGAGGTGGTTTCCTTGAATCCTCTTATAACAGCTCTAGGAGAGGGCCATTTGTCTTCATTTCACCTATGAGCAAAGAGTGGCCTGGAAAAGTCTTTAACTTCCCAGAGGCTAGGCTGACTTTTGGCTTCAGAGGACTTGTTCCTCTCTACTGGGCCATCGGAATATGTCATGACCACTTTCCACATCATGGGGTGCTCAATAAATGCTGGCTGAAGAGGTCTAAGACTCCAGAAACACTACCTTTAATCAGTGAACTTAATGTGATTAAACTCTGAGAAAGCCTAGGGTTTATTTTTTAAATCCCTCACCTCAGAAAATTATCCACCTGCCCTTCAAGCAGTCCTAGACGGGGCACAGCTCTCGGGCACAGGGACGGTACCATGAGACGAGTACATCGCCGTTGCGCCCCTTACCCCACGAGAATAGGGTCATCCAAACAGAGCCCCAGGGCTGAGAAGAGAGGGTGCTTACCTTCCTGAAGGACATTTCTACTTGCGTATCACCATTGAAGTTGAACTTAGCAACAGCTTCTCCATATTCCAAAACCTGCACCGGCGCCAACTTCTTGGGCTGAGCCTTCTCGGCAGGAGGAAGAAGCTGAGAAGGGAAAAGAGGCAGAGGAAAAGAGAAGAAAGCGAGGGGACGAGAGGAAGGGAGGAAACAAAAAAAATACAAGTTCTTGGTAAGTGCGTGGTGCTGGGGGCAGGACCAGGCTCTCCTGGGGAAAGAGAAGGGGCGACCGTACCTCGATGTAGGAGCGCGGGAAGATGCCCACCCGGCCGTGGTGCTCTCCTTCATACCAGTTCTGGTCGATCTGCTTGTAGATGTACACGATGTCCCCCTTCTGCAGAGGAAGCTCCCTGTCAGCAGAGGTCAAAGCACGTCAGCAGATGGTTCCAAATGCATGAGATGAGGACACTCCATTTTTTAGCAAAAGGAGACTGGCTGAGGTCAAAGGGGACAAATTACAGAAGGGGGGCTCCATATTCGGGAGGGAGAACCCTGCTCTTTAGGAGGTTATATCTCTTTGGGCCACCTTTCAGTCCTCTGTGGGATGGATGTTGACTTTCAAACAGGCTCCCCACTCCAAAGTGCTCACAGGCCTTATGCGTTTGTCGTGGGTTTTCTCAATGTATTTTTTGTGAATGCTGGTCTTACGCTCAGAATGTTTATGCAACACGGAACAATGCGTCCAGCAGTCTCAACTGATGTCCAGTAAATGACAAAAGTCTCCCTGTGGATGCTTTCATTGTTTTTACTACCCTTCCATGCCCAGGCAAGGCGTGCTTTCATTGCTGGAAATGACCATCAAGTTACTTGTGAGAGACTGACATCCTCGTGTCGTTCTAGCCAGCCAGCCAGCCAGCCACGTCACCCTCCCCCCATCCATCTATCATCATGCAGTAGAAAGGCTCTGAAATTAGCCAGATCCGGGTTTAAAACCCAGTTATACCATTTACTAGCTCGGAGACCCGGGGCAAGATACAGAATCTCTCAGAGATACTTTATCTGAAAATAGGAGCTAAGTCAGAGTTGTTGGAAAAACGTAGCAACAAACTCAAAGTAAGATGCCCAGCACGGTGCCTGTTACAGAGCTAGCTTGGGAAATGGGAAGTCACTACTTCCTTTTCAACATGGGAAGGAACCTTGGAAAGAAAAGTGGATTTTCCTTAAAATGTTCTTCATGTATTTGTGCAACTTTTCTATCTTCATCCATCCCTTTGCTGGCCTTAATAATGATGCTGTTAACCTCTAATCAGGGTTCCTTCTTTTTTTTTTAATTTTTTTTTTAAGATTTTATTTATTTATTTGACAGAGGGAGAGAGATCACAAGTAGGCAGAGAGGCAGGCAGAGAGAGAGGGGGAAGCAGGCTCCCTGCTGAGCAGAGAGCCCGATGTGGGGCTCCATCCCAGGACCCTGGGATCATGACCTGAGCCGAAGGCAGAGGCTTAACCCACTGAGCCACCCAGGCGCCCCCAGGGTTCCTTCTTAAAAAAAAAAAAATGAAAAAGATAAATTATAAGTAAAATAAAAACCCAAGATGAGGATAACAATTGTAACAACTGTAGCTTGAGAAGTTTTTTGAGTTAAAAAAAAAAGACCTAGATCTTTTCCATTTGCATCAAACCAACAGCAATGGAAAGAAAGGCTCTGACTGCAATTTGGAGGGGGCAGGCCTGTGTCCTCTGCCATGTGCCAGGAAGTCCCACGGTTCTGCGAGGGATGCTGGCTAAACAATGGGGGCACATCTGGAAGACTTTACACAAAGTCAGCTCTGTGCTGAGTGCAAGAACAAGGCGGCCTTTGTGGCTCTCGCACTGGTATACCAGATTCTGACCCTGAGGAGGCCCGTGAAGGGGATCTGGGACATTTGTCTCTGTAAGAGAATATTTGGGGCCAGTTTTTTGCTGTCGCTCTCCTTGGGCGTGTTTGAATTCCCTCCTCTCTTTACCCCCCAATCATGGACACATGGCTGTGCTGGACCCTCAGCATATCCACTCCTGCTGGAGACGCTCCCCGCTCTCCCACCCTCAGTGACTCGCAGCTGTGGAGACAGGTGGGAGTGTCACGGCCCCCCAGTAAGCAAGGAGGAGGCCAGCTTGTGGGGGGCTGAGAGGTCTGCAGTCAGCCTTCCTGCACTGTGGACCTCATGCCCACCTCTCGAAGAACCGCACTGCAAGGTCTGGTGGTAACGAGGTTTGAGAAACAGTAATACGATATACTTCAGATCTTTTCTGGAGTGTCCCCCTGTATATTCTCAGCACAGGAGAGGCTCAGATAAGTCCTGCGGATAAGAACCCTGTTTAACTCTGTTGACTCGAGTGCTCCTACAGAACACTTTTTTGAGTAACCTACTATGGAGAAAAGAAGAACCCGGTGATTAAAGACGTTTAGAAGACCCAAGTCAATGGATCTATCATTTACTCTTTAAAAAAAAAAAAAAAAAGTTTTATTAACTTTTCTGGGAGGAAGCAATAACAGCACCGAGCCAGGAGGAAGGACTCCTCTCTCCAATATTAGCACCATTTTGATTCTTTTTTTAGAGACAGTGTGTGTGTGTGTGTGCGCAGGATGGGGAAGGGCAGTGGGAGAGGGACAGAGAATCGTAAGCAGACTCCACGCCCAGTGCAGAGCCCAACATGGGGCTCGATCCCACAACCTTGAGATCATGACCAAAACTGAAATCAAGAGTCAGACGCTTAACTGACTGAGCCACCCAGATGTCCCCAGCATTAGCATTATTGATAAATGGTGACAATTCCATCTCAGTCAGCCTTTCCTCTTCTATTGGACAAAGATGCTCTAAGGAAAAAATTGTTCAGACTCTTTAATGAAACCTACATAAATATGATTATCATCACAATACCATTCAATGACTACATGTACCTCTCTCATTCCAAAGGAAAAAGGGGAAAAGGTAATATTAATTTGTATAACTCTGTTATCTTCTCTTTGGTTAAAAAGAAGGGACGGGGGAGATGCTGACTTTTGCTACGTGATGCAAAATGTTTTGTAAGTATTACCTCAACTGCCCTGCAAGAGTGGCATTTTTTTTCCATTTTATTTTTTAAAAATACTTTATTTATTTATTTGACAGAGAGAGAGACACAGGGAGAGAGGGAACAAGAAAAGGGAGAGTGGGAGAAGGAGAAGCAGGCTTCCCGCTGAGCAGGGAGCCTGATGTGGGGCTTGATCCCAGGACTCTGGGATCATGACCTGAGCTGAAGGCAGACGCTTAATGACTGAGCCACCCAGGCCCCACTATGTCCATTTTATAAATGAGGAAATTTGAGGTGGAGGTTGGTGACTTGCTCAGAGTCACAGAGACAGCTAGGGGCACAGTCATGACTCAAACAGAGGGCTTCCTGACTCTAGAGCCCATCTCTCCAGCACACTAGACTGCCACCTCTAGTTAGCTGATGAGCTAAAGGACTGGAGTAATTATAAACAAACCCAACAGACCAGATTTGTGCCTAGGTCTAGAGACTGTGGCCTGGTCCCTCATTTTGTGTTGGAGGAGATCAGAATCCAGGCTGAGTAGCCTTCTCCATGGCATTACTCAGTGTCCAGTGATGAAGAGCTTTCCCTCCCATCACCAAGAATGGAGATGTGGGGGGCCTCCCATCAGCAGGACAATGGGATGACTGCTGGTTATTGCTGCCAATGGAAACTCATGGCCCATTTTAATCCATAATTAGATAGGAAATGAGCGGGTTCCCTGTAGAACCCAGTCTTTGGTAGCATTTTCCAAATTCCATTCCATGGGACAGAAAGGCTTCCTGGTCATCCACATTTAGGTAACACTGGGTAAAATAAGCTAATCAGGTTTCTTCATTGAAAGCCTTCTAGAGCCATTACTATGCCAATAGCAAAGTCTCTCTGGGAAGAAGGAGGCATGGGAGGTATAGACATAGTGTGCAGTGGTTCCTAGACTCATTTCTAGGATAGAAGACACTTTTTAAGGAATATTTTACAGAGCTAGCCCTTTGGGGAACATACTGCCCTCCTGTGGGTTCCCACAATCTTTGAATGTCATAAGACGTCGTAGCAAAACTAATAAAGTTATCATCCTAGACACTGGTTTTGGTTCCTCCCATAGAAAGAATGGGTCAGATCGAGCCACCACTTCATCAAGCAAATGGAGTCCCTGGATAAGAGGTGGCAGGTGCCCCAGTGGTAGAAGCTCAGGCTCTGGCACCAGGCTGCCTAGGTTTGAATCCCCTGCACCTATCACTGACCAGCTTGGGGAAGATCCTTAACCTCACAGCCTCTCTGTCTCCCCATCAGTGTAACGGGGATAACAACGGCACCAGCCCCAGAGGGCTCTGGTAACCACTGAATCGGTTACCATATGTAAGAAACTTGAATGGCACTTGGCACGTAGGAAACTCTATAAATTACTGTTTTTAATCATCGTTGTTTTTCTCCATCTCTTTACAAGTGAGCTGTGTTTCAATAGAGGCAGTTATAAAAACAAATTGGTGGTACTTACTTGAGGGTCTGAGCTTTAAAGTCAAATTTGGCTCTGGCAGGTCTCATCTAAACACAAGAAACAATGACAATTTAAAATCACAATTTATGTACAATGAAAAGGACACATTTTCAAAAGTTTCCAGAAAGCAAAGCAGAAAAAGTCACTCTAACTAGTTCATTCTGGTGTAGAAATCTGGGCAAAATTCCACTTATCTGACCTCAGCAGAACACTAGATGAATGTTTGATCAACTATGTCATGCATGAGAATCTCCCTAAAGAAGCCAGATTTGGGGAAGAGATGCTTTGAAAAGTCCCAAAGCTGCAGCGCTGTTTCCCCAAAGCTGACCATGGCTATTAAAAACAACAAACACACACACCAGTCGGCCAGAAGTCCCAGACATTCCTACTCTTTGGGGGACATCTTCTATTTGCCTGACTTAAATTATGATTGGCAAGTGGACGAAACCCTCGTTCACCTCTCACATGACGTCATCTTTGACTCCATAGATTTCTCACGGCCTGTGAGATCATCCCAAAAACCAGACAAAGTGAGCCCTGAGTTCATGCTCTTTCTCCAAAGCTTCCCTTCCTTTTGGGTAGCCCTCTCCTTCCAGACCCCGGGCCTGGAAGTCCTCCACACACTCCAGTTCCTCAAGTCTGTCACTCAGTCACACCAACCCTCCCTCCAGAACCTTCCACAAACGCACTCAGGTCTGACCTCTAGCTCCTACACTCACAAAGCTTCCTTTGACTTTGTGTTCTCTTTACTTTCATCTACTGTCACTCAGGAGCACAAATAACATTCCTCAAATACTTCCGTCCATCACTTCCTTGCTCTGAAGTCGGCTGAAGCGCTCAAGTATCCCTCGGATCAAGTCTGAATTCCTGATAAGGGTTAAGGGTTTTGGGTAATTTCTCCCCAATTTCACATACTTCCTCTTCAATATTTGAGGACAAAGTGGAGAGGAAAAATGTGAGACTCAGGTGAGAAAAAAACTGGTATTTAAACGCTCTCTCAAGCTTAGTTTTAGGTCCTAAACCCATCAGTGATATGTTCCTTATTTGCAGGCTCCTCAAACTGGGTTCCTCTAAGGATTTTCTTAAGGATGGTGAATTTCCCACAGGAATTTCTTTTTGCATTTTCATGTTGATGTTTCGCCTCTATCTATCTGTTCACATATATATTTGAGGCCAACTGAATGTCTACTTTACAATCCATGCCACCCAATTTCAATGCCTGCATTTGAGTCTGTGGCCAAAGAGCACAATTTAGTAGTTGTGAGGGAATAAGAAAAGAATGGTTGTGGACTTAACGATAAATGACAAGTTCACAAGAGAAGGCCAGATAACCAACATTGTAAGATGAAAATTTCACAGTGATTCCAATTAAAAAAGAAAAAAATTACCCAAGGATAGCCAGTTGTAGAGCTGTGGGAACTTTAAGAAACGTATGACAAACAGCACCAGATTCACATTTGAGTGGCAACTGAGTTCAGGCAGAGGGATATCAACTAGCCATTACATTAATTAAGTTTTACAAGTGTGTAATTAACTACTTAATCTGTAAATTGGCTTAGGCCGATACTGGGGATTGGTGAAAACAAATTTATTTCCATTAAACAGAACCCATACGTCACTCAAAGATCAGAAAAACACTGATTCCATGGGGCTGTTAAGATATATTAGGAGTCTTCATTGCCTATGCAAAGCAGCATCTCCCTCTTCACCTGCTTCTGCCTCCCTGAGGCCCCATCCGTCTACCCCTCCCCCAGCTCCCACAGGACTGTGTCACCTGTCACAGCAGAGACGACAGTCATGTGGGTGCCCCCCGCCACTAGACTCCCAGCTGCCCTAGGGCACAGTCTGGATCCTGTTTCCACTTCCATATGGGGCCTCGCCCAGAGCTAGCGGTCACCCACATTCTACTCAGTGGGGCTGGAGTACATCTCCACAGCCCTGTGCACCTGGGACTTGTTGGTCTCTGTTCTCCCACACCTGTCAGTCAACGTCCGGGGCAGTGATTCTCAAAGTGGGGTCTCTAAATGGGCATCATCGTCACCTGGGAACCGGTTAGAAAGGCAACCCTTGGGCCCCACCCCACAATTAGAACATCTGTGGATGGGGCCCAGCAATCTGTATTTTAACAAGCCCCCGGGACATTGTGATGACCACTTGAGTTCGAGAATCACTCTCTGGAAGGGAGGCGAGGTGGGTTAGGCAGTTTGCCTGCCTCTCTCTCCAAGGCTGTTCTGCCCCAGCTGCATTTCTGTGCACGTGTATTACCCATCCACGTATCTATGTAGCCCTGTGGTGCCTTGTGTGTTCCCCTCTTCCCCATCACTAGCAAGCGGGTAGGCCTGCGAAGGAGGAGAATCCATCACCAGAGCCTTCAGAGTAGGGGGTTCTGAGGAGCCGGAAGGCCGAGGGCTGGGTCTGCCTTTCCCTTGCCTCTGAATTAGCACCTGCTAACTTCTGCCTCTTCTCATCACGTTTCCTTTCTCTCCATCACCTTAGAGTGTCCTTCCCCGTCCCTGCTTTTCTTTCATTCTGGTTCTCTTTCCTCTCTTTGCACAGAAAGCTTCCATTTCTTTAAAAACAAAACAAAAAACCATTTGATGAGAATAGCCAGTGCCTCTGTAACGCAAACATGGAAACATGAATATTAATCTGTTACACTGAAAGATTTATAAACCTGTCCATGCTTTGACGTCACTCCCCCAGCTCCCTCTCAAGCCTCAGACACACACACTTCCCCAAAAGGAGCTAATCCTTAGGGGACCCCAGGGGGCCACACGGCAAAACACACTGTGAGGCAAGAAGCAGCATCTGGCCGGGGTAAGAATTTGAACATGTCGGCCTCTGCGCAGAACGCCAAGGCCTGGATAAAATCGCTTCAAAGATCTGTGCTTTCTTCCTGCCTTTTATAATATTAAGTTTTGTAATCTCAGCTGAGAAACATCAAAATTAAGGGAACAAATGAAATGTCTCTCAGAGAGCTCTCTTACCCTCCATGGGCTTATCCCAACCCCAGCACTCGTTGGGTTTCAAAAGTCCTCAGTGAGGCTCAACACTGATAAATACCTTATTCAACTAATTCATCATTTGATACCGAGCAGCAACAATATTCTCTGATATTTGGGGACCTGGGTAAATGGCATAAACAACGCATTTCTTGCTAACTTTTATAACAAAGCTTCATGAACCCGCCTCGTCAAAGAATCATCTTCTAATCGCTCGCACGACAGCTACTAACGCGCGCGGACTGAGGTGCAAGGCTTCTAGGCGGGCGCGCAGGCAGCACAGTATCACCGTACAATGCAGGATGTGGGGGGCTGGAGTCATGATGGCGGCCGATGCTCTAGGCATGCATGGGGCGGGGGGTACGCCAGCAGATCCCGGGCCCACAGCCAGGCATGCTTGAACATACAGAGCACAGGACATGATGGGACTCGCGTCCATGACCAGCCACAGAGGAGCCGAAGCGAGCCTATGGAAGCCGGGGTGACAGATGCCATCTGGAGAACTAACTCGGCCTACGGAGGGCAGTGCTGAGGGGAGGCGCGGGCATTGCTTTGGGTCAAGCAGCAGACGGAGGCAACCAAAACAGACCTCTGACCCAGATTTCCTTTTGGCCGTATCGTCTATATTGAGGAGGTCCCCAAAGCGCTCATTAGTGATAAACTGATGGTGCGTCGGGATGACGCCCGTGTGGCGACGAGCTGCGATATCGGCCTCTTCTTGCTCACGCTTAAGTCGTCTCTGGTCCGCTAAAAGTTTCTGCCATGAAATTGCATAAAAGGGGCAGTAAATCATCCGGTGCAGGGTGTTGGAAAACTGCCAACGCAACAGCTAAGAAGCAAGGGGCTGGGTGAATAGGGGGGACACGCGGAGGGTCAGGCGTGGGAGGGGCTTCATGGCCACAACTCCCGCGTCCCCCTGCAGCCGCACCCCCACACGCTCTGCGGAGGAGGGAGACCGCACCACGCAGAGGACCCCGGGGGACCCCTGGGCCACGGGGGAAGGATGAATTCCAGACAGTTACACTGTCCAGAAAACTATCTCCTGGCTCAGCCAAGAGCCTCCTGATCCCAGTACATGGCCCCAAAATATCAGGCGCTCCGGGGGCGCAGCCGGTGGGGGTGGGGGGCCGTAATCTGGAGCATCTACAAGCCTGCTGGGCTGGACGCGGGGGGCTGGCAGAGCTCCCCTCACCTCACTTAGGCGGTGGGGATTTCTCAGTGTCTTCCCATGGTGGGACCAGGGATGGCTGATTCCTCCCACGTGGATCTGGGCTCTGACTATGCCGGAGCTATGGAACTAGGTCATTTTTTGTACTTCCGAGGCCTGTTACTCTAACATGCTCCAGAGCAGAGCCGCCCATTTCAGAAACTATGTACCCCTTCTCCTAGGCTGGCCAACCCGTCCCCTGAGCACAATGTTTAGGGGGCCTTGGCACACGCACCAAAGGCTACTTACGTGACGGACAGACATCATCAATTACTTGCTTACTGTACCTTTTACACAACTATCTCATTAGGTGAAATGAGGCTGAGTGTAAAGGAGGGATGTAGCATAGAAATATAAAAGATGAACTAGGAATAAAATCACCTCAGTTTAGAAGAATTATGCTCTCCTAAGTTAAGGAAATAGTAATCTACTTCTATTCTTAAAGACTTCTTTTTCTCCTATTTTTAAAGGCTTTTTCAAATAATTGAACAATGTTGCATTTTACCAAATGTCCTTATGTCCTATTAAAGTGACCCTGTGGAACAGAATTTTAATGTGTTTTCTTATTCTATACCGATCATACATTCCTGGGGTTACCATTCTTTGTAGAAAAGCAGTAACGAGGACTGGTAATTCTTAGTACTTTCAATAATCATTTGTCTTCTTCCAGCAGGCAATTTAATGTCTCACGTGACACCCAGCCCCAAAGGATGGTGGGCCTGATTTTCCCATCTTTCACCAGGGACTATGAATAATCAAGAAACCACTTCTCAAATGGCTGTAGGTGTCAAGGGCTCAGGCAAGCTGTCGTGAAGACTACCTGAGGAAAGACATGTGACGGTGCTTCGCAAAGCCCAACACCGCTGAAAGGGCACTGGCCCAGGAATGTGGAGCCCTGGTTTCTAGCTGTTTCTAGCTGACACCAGAGGGTGTAAGTTAATGTGCTGTGTGACCTCCGGCAAGTCACTACCCCCTGGAGTCCTTTCCTGGCTTACACAATGGGCTTGGCTACTAATGTCCCTTCCAGAACTGACATATTCTCATTTTCTGAAATGCCACGATCATCAGTAATTCATAATTTTTGCAAAGAAAGCTGCCAGGACTGACCCTCTATTAGCTGGAAGTGTGAGCTGTTTCTGTAGCAGTGGGGAGGGACTGCTGTTGGAGGCTCCCGTGGCCCCCCGTGCTTGGGCCACTGTTAAATCAGATCAGTGGAAGTGGACAGTGAAGGGAGAGGACCCAGTGCCTGGATCAGACCTCAGCAAATCCACCGTCCCCACAGTTTGACGACAGAAGCCAAATACCATGAATAAAGACACAACATTTTTAAGGATCTGGGAGCCAGTGTTATTCAGGGAACAAGCTGCTCCCCTTCTGAACACACCTTGTAATACAGCAACTGCTAAGCCAACTAAGTAAAATCTGCCTCCCACGGGGTAGGCAGGATTCTAGCACAGCCCCTTCCACACTGGATACTAGTGTTTGTACTAATAACATGAATGTCATCTTCTTCCACCTTACAGAGGCGGGAAACTTGTATCCTAGGGACGGCGGCTAGAAATGAAATGGTCTGTGGCCTGATGGACACTCACTGTGTCACCTTTTCTTATAAATAAGTCTGCACATCTCACGCTTCCTTCCTTCTTTACCCGGATAGATACAGTCTTAATGAATACTGTCTATCTTATGCCTGCACGGGGGCAGAGCTACGGTCTTTTCGTCTCGGCAGCCATAACTATTATCATCCAGCCCCATTCAAGGTCAGCGTTACCCTAAATCCTTAAGGAAAATCCACCTCAACTAGGAAACCGCTCAACAAAACGGAACATAGGAAAGGGGCTTCAGACTTTATGGGGAAAGGGACGGAGCTGTGTACACATGGTCAAAACAACCGTTCAACCTCCTAACTTGATACGGGAAAATGGTCACTGGAGCTGGTTTGATCCATAGGACCCTTCCTGCTAGGAATGCAAAGTCCAGGAAGCATGCCTCAAAACACCACTATATCACAACAGAAGCTGGTGATTTTGCCCCTTTAGCTGATAAGCACAATGGCCTCTTCTGAAATCCCAAGAGAACACACTCCTTCCCCAGGCATTCCATTGCCGTGTGGACATTTCAGCCGTGGCTAGAAGAGGTGCGTTCCCTGAAGTTCTGGTGGGGGTTTCCCAGGATCTATGGGGGTAGCTCTTCTTCTGAGTTAAAGACAACTTCTTCAAATTGTTTTATAAAATGTATTACGGTGGTCATTGTGTACTATTTTTTAGTTTCCTTTCTCCTGCGGCATACTCCCCAAAAGGAATTGTGCTTTGTGCCAACAGAGGGGTGGGCAGGACTGGGGAAATATGTGGGTGGGTTTCCCTAGAGAGTAAGAAGGCAGGGATGGAGAAGGGGAGCAAGTGGCACCAACTCTGGGTCCCCCTGCACGAAGCTGAAGGCAGTGGCGAACCTCCCCTGCGGGGACGCTAGTGGGACTTGGGACTTAGAACCTATTGCCTGTGGGGAAATCGGTCCTAGAGAGCCGACGCCACATAAAAAGCCATTTGTGAAGACATCAATCTTTGCTTCCCATTGCTAGGTCACGTCACCTCTCTGACAGATGTCTAGAAGGTCTGCTTCCTTCATTTTTTAAAATCTGCCTAAGAGCTAAGAGATTTTCAAGATGCCATTTACCTCTTTATCATCATGACGCCTCCGAATAAATTCTTCCGTGGATTCCAAATAATCAGCAGGTATAAAATGCCTTGGTGACTCCGAATCTTCAAAATAACAAAGTAGAATTAAAACACGCCAGGATTTAGCGGGAAACCAGATTGGGATTAAGATTTCACCCTTCAGCCATTATCATTACATTCACAGTCGTGGATTATAGACCAACACTCAAATTCTGAAGAAGAACCAAATCCTCCCCCCCCCAACACCTTTTTGGATTTACTTGTAAGCCAGTTTAATACAAAGAAAACTAATCAGAAGGCAACAGGTGAGCGGAGGGAGGACCGTCTGTGAAAAGTGTCCCTCCTAAGAGGCGTGCAGGATCTCACAGGGACACACCGTACACTCACACACACACAGGGCCACTGGGAGAGGCTGCCTCTCAAAAAACCACGGGGTGACTGAGGATTGGCGTGAACTCCAAGGGGTTCGAGGGTTCACATGGACAAATTTCTCAGCTGAGCTAAACGGCCAATTTTTCTTTCGAAACAGAGTTTGGTGGTTAGTCTAAATGACATGGGGGGCTTTGTTTTTAAAGAAGTGCAGCCACTACGAGCCATGATTAATTGCCAAGCAAAACAAACAGAAAACAAAGGACAGACCAGAAAATGAGCACCAAGGGCACATGGGAAGAGGGGACAGAGCAAGCAAGGTGGAGAGACGGGTGAGGTGAAACCGGGCAAATACACAAATGCCACCTCCGAGGGATGTTCCCAGTTCACTGTGTGGGTTGTTGTTCCTGTCCAGGCCGGGGTCTGAGTACGGCACGGAGTTGCCATTATGAAAGGCCCTCAGGCAGTCATCTGGGACTGCGGGTCTCCCCTGAGGGGGCTCCGAGATCCGGCCCAGCCTCGCCATGGTGTGTCGGGAAGACAGGCGTTTGGGAACCGAGGGCTTCCCCCCGGAGGGGGTCTCGTCCTGCTGGGGCTGGCTGGGGAGGTCTGGCTTCTGGCCGGCCAGGGGAGCTGAGAAGTCACCAGGGGGAGGCTGCCTGGGGTGGGACTGGAGGGGCTTTTTCAATCGGAAAGGGAGGGGGCTCATTAGGTAGATGTTCCTGAGGAGCGTGCTCCTGTCCCCCCTGAGATCTGGGCGCCAGTCGGGCTGTCTGGATGTCTGCTGCTGCTCATGCTTTCGGATGGTGGTGAAGCGGGTGTACGAGGCCGGGCAGGTGCCCTTGCACTTGGTGAGGCGGTGCTTGGGAAAGTCTCCGTGGACACTGCTGCTGCTGCCCTCTCTGCTGTCGCTGGAGATGTTTGAACAGTGGTCGAGCTCGTCGGAGCAGGCAGAGAGGGGCTCAGAAGGTGCGAGGCCCCTGAAGCCCAAGGGGGGCTCGACCATGTTGCCGCATGTTGGGGCGGCATAGAGGCCCCCTGGGTTCATCCCATCCATCTCCCGGGGTCTCAGCTTGGTCGACTCCAGGAGGGACTCAGCCGAGCGGGCTGAGGTCAGGCCACTCCGGGACAGCACAGGCGTGGGGGACTTGCTTAGCCTCCCGGACAGGTCCAGGGATGGCATGGACCTCGACCGCTGAATCAGCTGCTCAAACGCCGTGATGCGGGAGGAGACGGTGTGCTTGGGGATGTGTTCTGAGCCCTCCTGGGTAGAGCCCAGCTCGCCCCTGGCCAACGCCAGGCTGCTCCTTTCGAAGTGGGAGGCAAGGTCTCGCACGCTTGAGGAGGAGATGGAGCCCAGGAAGAGACCGGCTCGGTTGATCTGGTGCATGTCCCGGTATAACATGGTGAACTGCATCCCGGCCTTTCTGGAGAGAGGGCAGGGCCTCCTGGTGCCGGTGCCGTATTCCTGGAGGCTCACGGTGCTGCTGGACTTGCTGTCCCACTCCCGCCGGGAGCGCGTGAGCAGGTTCTCAATGCTCCCCCCCACTCGGAGGGGGAGACCTCTTTTGGAATCATTCAGAGACAGTGAAACACAAAGGTTCTCACAGCTCTGAGCCTTTTCTGCCGGCAATAAGACACTCTTCTGTTCCTGTAAAAGAGCGCTGGGAGCGGAGAGCCTGGGTTTGAATTTGGAGGGAAGGATTTCTGAAATGCAGGCCTTTGCAGCGGACAGGGGTTTCTTGTGCTTACACATGGGGCCTAATGCACTGCTAGAGCTAACCGTTCGGCTAGGAACTGAAGATGAAGAAATCATGTGAGCATTCCCACCTTTACGATCCACTGGAAAGCATGCAGAATAAAATAAACAGACCCATTAGGTTAAAGCTGAAAGCTGCTTAAAAAAAAAAAAAGAAATAAAAATAAAAGGGAGAGGTTACATGCTCGTTTGTCTTAAGGGTTTTGTTTTGTTTTGTTCTGTATTTTAATTTCCAGTTGGTGTCCGGAAGCAAAATAATCTGTGCTGCAAAGCAGGTGCAAAGATGCAACGAAAAATGGCCTCCCTGCTGTGAGTTACGGAAGGCTAAGGCTCAGCTACGTTCTAAGAAGAGGGAATCAGAACGAAAAAGAGAGAGAGATGCTTTAGGGAGAGCAAGGTCGGGGTTCAAAGGAAGGGAAACTAATACCAGAAAGAAAAATGGCCGGTGAAAAACTGGGGGAGGGGGCTCAGACGGCTCAGAGGCCTGGAGGTGGACCTGCACAAGGCAAAGGATATCCCAGGAGCTGGAAGTCACCCGCTGCCGACACCCCGACACCGGGCCTGGATGGGCGAGAGGCATCTGGATGACCGTGTGGCCGGGCCAGAGCCCCGCAGGCTTCACCCAGTTACCTTTAGTGGAGGCTGAGCTGGAGGGTCGCTTGAGCCCGCTCAGGCCCTGGAGAGGGATGTCTCCACCTTCCAAGACGCTCTTATAAATCTGCCTCTCGTTCTCCAAGCTAGCGAGATCCCCGGGAGCCCCATCTGATTCCCTCTTCACTGCGTGGAAGTTGGAAGAATAGATACTGAGGACAATGTAATGTTAAAAGAGGGAAGAGAGAAAAAGAAAGAACGGGACTTAGAATGCTTGACATTTTTTTCAAAAGCACATTACCACCTGAGGACAAACCTTTGGGATCCCAGTCAAGCGCTGTCCTTTCTAAAGGGTGTTCTTATTTAGTTGGAGTTCTTTGGACAAGCCAAGCCCAAGGGTGGCCCCAAATGCTCAGGAATCTGCCCAAACAGCAAAAGTGCCAAGAAGACAGCATTTGTACTTTGAAAGAGGAACTCTGCCTGGGGAGGCAGGAGGGAGGTGGGGAGGGCTGCTGGGGGCCCGGCGGGTGCACATGAGATGGCGCAGCCGAGGACACGAGGGGAGCCTCTGACAGGTCGCCAACCAGAGCTGGCGACTTCAAGGTCACCACCTGAATTATTTTTCTGGGTTATTCTTCACAAGCGCTTTGGCTGACGGAGCACGGAAGTCAACCATTTTCCTGGGTCTCCGGGAAAAGCAGCCCCCAAGTGAAAGCAGAACCTGGGATTCCATACGCTGTTACCATCCCGCCGCACGTTACATCAGCTTCTTTCAAATTTGTCGTCAGAACCCTAAGACAGGTAATAGGAGTATAAACCATGGCTCCTTTACCTTTCATTTATTTTTATCTTGTTGAAATTCTAGGTATTTTTGCAAGTTACCACAAATCCTTTCAGGAATGAGGTGGGGCGCAGAAAAAATTAAGAGCACTTACTCACTGAGCCCCTCCCTTCCCCTAATCCCAGTTTTCTAGGCCCTCACCCACGGGCACATGAAGACGCACAGACACACACTCAGGTACGTGAGCAACCGACCCCCTTCCCACAGAAGTACTCAGGCCTCTGCTCGGCTGCTTTTCAGTCCTACTGAATTTGGTTGACTGGTATCAATGCGGACTTTTTTTTTTTTTTTCAAGCAAACAGCTTGACAGAATTTCTCTTTCCCAATATTTTATGGTATGTATTTTATCAAGTGTACAGAAAAACTTAAATAATTATAACAGTGAACCCCCACATATTCTGGGCCCCCAGATTCGACACAGAACATGGGGCTGCCTTTGCGGCGTGACCCGTCTATCCATCTCTTTCCCTCTCCCCATCCTTCAATGATGGGATCATTCCCCCATTTCACACAGCCTCTCCGTCTCCACAGTCACAGACAATGGTAACAACAATTTTACACAACCGGCTGAGATATCCTATGTGGGAGGCTGGGCGATCCTTCTGTCTTTAATCCTCACAAACAATCCTACTTGCCCCATTTTTGGTCAAGGGAAGGAGGCACCGAGAGATCCAGACCCTTGCTGAAGCAGGCACTGTCTGTGCAGCGGCAGAGCCCGGCCCTGCATGGCATCCTCGGCTGAACATCTCCCCACGAATGAGGTGACAGTGCCTTCCCAGAGCCCAGGCCTGCACACCACAGGAGGCCTAAGGATGCTGGCGCTCCGAAGGTCACTGCCAGGCATCCCCTGCAGTGAACATACCCTGGGGACAAGAGGCCCCAGAGCCCAGGAGTCAGGAATGGAAAGGAGGAGCCTGTGGTAGAACGGGCAGTGGGTCCACCCCCGGGTAGGAACGTTCCCTGAGTAACAGCACTGCTCCCTAGCCCCTTCCCACATGCTGCCGCGGCCTCCCAGGGTTTTGCATGCTCTACTTCAGAGGTCTGCCTGGGAGCTCGGGGTTCCCCCCTGGTCCCTTCTCCTCATTCTCTCTGGCTGACATCAGGGGATCAAATGCTT
This sequence comes from Martes martes, assembly GCF_963455335.1. Lineage (NCBI taxonomy): Eukaryota > Metazoa > Chordata > Mammalia > Carnivora > Mustelidae > Martes > Martes martes. The sequence goes on along the minus strand of NC_137902.1, from coordinate 32,132,152 downwards.
TTCTCCTCTTTTCAGCCTAGACAGAAGAACATGACTGAAAACTTAAGGGGAAAGAAAACCTACTCTCAAAGCTGAGACCACAAAAGCGTGTGAATGAATGGAGTCTTCAGAGCAGCCTCCAGGGTGTGTCTCAGAGGGGAGAACTCTCCAGAAAAGGCGGCTTGACGGGGCAAGACTCTTTCCCCCAGGCCACGCCCTCATTTGCAGGGCCCCACCAGACGGCCCACGCGTACACCCAATAAATATTTGTTGAATGAATACGAGGTCACATTTTCTGAAAGTAAAATGGGTACACATGATCTGATTAAGGGAATGCTTTGATTCATGAAATGTGTTTAGAAATTCTTCCACAAGAGTTTCATCACATTCACTTAGGCTCCTCATGTCGGTGACTCTGGAACCCTCAGAACAGTGGACACAGTGAGACTGCAGGGACTTAGCATGGCCCCGGCCTAGGCTGGCTGGTCTTACTGGGGCCCTGGCCCCTGACCAGGGGTGTCCACTCCCACCCTGGGGACAGAGGGGAGGCTTTGCCAGGCTCAGAGGCCTCAGGACAACGGCTGCCACCTACACAGCTTTTGCTCTCCTGCTTCTACCTACAGGGGTGCTTAAAGATGTCCCCCCAAGCGTCTGATTGATAAAGGCATCAACTCCAACCAGAGGGCAGGAAGACCCTTAAAGGTGACTTGCAAGGTTGTGGCACTATATGCCAACTTCCATCAATGTAAGCACCTCTAAACTGACTAACTTCAAAGTTTTTAATTAAAAATAAATCTGCCCCTTATCTCAGTTTCTCTTTCAGAGCCTTCCCTCGCTTTGGTTGCATTTTCTGGTTTTATCGTTCAATTTAACTCCTTTGCTCCTCTTTATACAATCTCAACCTCTAAAAGACCCATGTACAGGTGTCCTTTAGCCTTGCCAACAGTTGTGGTGAGGGGACAGTCTCTTAGGCCCTGCTCGCCTTGGTTTGTGGTCACCAGACCTCCCTCAGCACGGGGGAGGGGCTGCCAGAGGCTTCTATCCTGCTGTCCTTTGAATTGCCTCAGCCTTGGTCAGAATGTCCACGCTGGTCTTCTCTGGTTCTGCCTAATTTCATTTGATCCTGACTCTTGTGGTACCCAGCTGCCAGACTTCACACCTCCCCTACTTCACCCCTTGTCAGAAATCCCCTCCTGCCCTCAGCCACTCCACTTGCTGGCTTTATTCCATCCCTTATCACCATTTCGTCCTGCTTCCCCACCAGAACGACAAACCAGCCACTCAGGAAACCCCTCAGAATGGATTTGCTATAGCTAATTGTTTTCTTTCTGATACCGAAGCCAATATGCTTTTTCCAGATGGGCAACTCTTCCCAACTGAGGCCCTCCTTGGTTAAAAACACATCTACAAATTCTGGAACAGCGTTTTCAAATGTATCCTCGCCATCACATCTTCTAGCGTTGGAAAGACATACATTTGTCCTGTTGTACCAAAGGGAAACTGAGGGCCTGAGTGTTGAAGGCAAGTGCCAAAGGTCTCACAGTTGCTGGGTCTCTGCTGTGCCCAAATAGATCAAATGATATGAAAAAAGCAGCGGGGCTGATGAGAAAGGCCCAATCAGAATTGGGCTGCCCAACCGGCAGCTACCGGTCCCATCACAGAACAGCCAAGTTCAGCTGGAGCTTAGCTCTCAGCAGCCTGGGCAAGCCAGTTTCCAGTTCAAAGACAGCAGGCCAGACAACTCATCCTCTGGCTAGGATGCAAAGGGGGCTGAGTTTCAAGGGGATTCAGCAGAAACATACTTGCTGGAGGAGTAAAGTGAGAGAATGGAGTGATCCTCTTACGGCCAACAGTTTGCAACCCTGTGACCAGGTGGGCTCAGGGGGACTCCAGCCTGACTCCAACAAGCAACGAGCAACGCGCATCAGCTAAGGATAACCCACTCTGTTAGAAAACTTGGAAACAATCTGTTTCTCAGGTTCTTTCATCTGTAAAACCAACAGGCATGGTAAGACCGTCCAACAAATCCACCTTCAAATCTGTTATCATATGCGCCTTCCTCCTGAGCTCCAGAGCTGTACATTCAGTTGCCTTCTAGGCACCTCCCCGTGGGTATATTCCTCAGGCATCTTAAACCCCACATGCCCCAAACCAAACCCAACTCTGTTCCTGTCTCCCATGGCCCAAGCCAGGAAGCCCACGGAATCAACCCCTTTCTCCTACTCCTTGCTCCCCAAACCTAACCAGTCACCAAGTACGGCTTACTCCCTGTTCTGACACAGTGCACATCAGTCTCTTCCCTCGACCTCCCCGGCCACCATCCCACCATTGCTCACCTACGTCTCTGTAGTAAGCACATCCTCACTCCTGCCTCTTCAGCCCTGACTCCCTCCAGTCATCTCTGCAAATCAACTGCCCACGATAATTTCTATAAAAGATCTCACGAGGTCATTCCACCGCTCATTTTAGTCACTCCAATATTTATTGAGCACCTATTAAGTGTGAATCACTCTCCTATGTAGAGCTTCAACAGGGAATACAACAGACAAAAAAATTCCAGCCTTGTGGAATTCACTGTCCAAAACCATTTGTTGTTTTCAACAAGGAAAAAAAAAACAAACAAACTGCTTTAAACTGTGGCTTTGGGGGAAAGGAGTCTAGGAAATCTGGGGATGGCAATTTCCTCTTTAGCCTTTGGACTGCAGGAAGAAAATGATCTTTTAGATTTATAATATGTGATTGTCGTTCCCTCTCTCCTGGGTCCTGTCGCGGCGTTTACCACACCGGCTTCTACCTGTGATTTACAAGTCTGTGTCCCCATTACACTCTGAGCCTCTTGAGGACAGGCGGTTTACGTTACCAATCTCTGCACGCCTGGTGCCTACCACTGCTTTTCAATAAATAATAGAATAAATGATTCTGTAAAGTTAAATGCTCGCATGTAGATTTCTGAGAAATGAAAATTACATTTTCAAGGCCCAAGGGAGTCTCTAATGTTTCATTTAGTTCTTCAGGTAATGATTTGTGTTTTGATCTTAGGTTAAGAGAAAGGGTTGATTTTGGGTGGGTTTTTTTGTTTTGTTTTGGTTTGGTTTTTTTTTTTGGAAAAAAGCTTGTTTTTGAGCACCACCTGCTGGCCAAATAGAGGAAAGCTCTTTGGTTAGGCAAAAAAAATATCTGAGTGGTAATCCATGCTGAAATGCCAACGATGAGAATGAGTAGTCTTCAGGACTGATTTAAGATCTGATAACTCTAGGGAAATAAAATACAAAATTGGATACTGTTATTGCAAGCATTAAAAAAATAATTTTTGAGAATAAGGACTGGTAGTTCTACTGGGATATTGGGGACTATGGGTAGATTTCTTCCTCTCTATACCCATATTCTTTTAACACAGTGATAATGTAATCATGCTAATTAATAAAATTCTAAAACTGCAATTCTGTCCAAGATATGAACACAACTTCTTCAGTGACCACTTTTTTTTTTTTTTTTTTTTTTTAATCCCAATGTTTTTGAATGTGGGGCATCCTGTGCCTTCTCCTTCAATCCTTGGGGTAAGTCCAGTCTGGCCAATGTTTCTTTCAACACATCCTCCCCAACCATCCAGGGAGAGGGGCCAGATCCAGGCTGCAACTACTGCCCTCAGCGCTGAGCGCGTTGTATGCTAGTTAATTAAGACTCACAAGCACATTCATTGATTCCGCAAACATTTGCTGTGCACCTCCCTGGGTGTCAGGCTTCCCACCAATTCCAAACAAGGAAAAAAACCTTACTTCCTCGTTCGAACAAAATGGAAGAAAACCCCGCCTGCCTTACTGAAAAATCCCCAAGTGGAAGACTAGCAGGAGGATAAAACTCATCTATTCCTGCCAAGTAGTTCATGAGAGCCAGGCTATGGCTGAAACACAGAGGTCTTTGGAGACCTATTTCAATGACACAAATAAGAGCGCTTGATAAATTAACCCAGCAAATATCTTCAGGTCCACAAATACTTAGAATTCTCTGAAAACAATTTGCTCTTTGAAGCAGTTTGCCTCAGGTCCTTCGATCCTGCTAACACAGTATTACACAGTTACTGACATTGTTGTTGTTTTTTTAAGCACTCAAGACCAGTCAACTGTGGCATGTTTTCTGTGAATTTCCTGCCCCATTCCTAATCGGGATGGTGCAAACAAGAGCTTATCACTAATACCCTAGAACTTCATTGTTCCTCCTTCAGCTACGGCTTTATCAGATGTCAGCTGGGGGAATCACGGGCATCATGCTGCCTTTATGTACCTGTTTCCTCACCTGTAAAATGGGGACCAAACACAACGCTCCGTCCTGGAATGGTGAAAGGACTAAATGAGGGAACGTAGCTACAACGCCAAGCACAGGGCCTGGTGCATCGTAAACGTCCAGGAAATCACTAGGATTATTTCATTCAAGACCTGCGTTCCTAACTTTGACAGCCCATGGGCACTGCTCTCTCTTCGGAATACATTTATGATTTATTTTCTTATTTATTATATTTATTAACGTATCATATTGACTGATTACACCCCGAGGGCCCAAACCAGGAATACTTTCAATCCTTAGTGTCCTTCATTCACCACTTTGCCTTCTCATTTAGCAACATTCTGGGGGACTTATGATTTGCTGCCCAAACTAGTAAGGGATGATACCTTGTGCCTCTATGATAATACTGAGCATAGTGCCCCGGATCCAGTAAGAACCCACTAAGGGAATTGACTAAGGAATTCACCCAACTAGCTACCAGCAGCAGCCTTTCCTGTCCCATGCACTCTGGGGAGATGGGGAAAGGAAAGGGGGTTGAGCGGGGAGACCAGGCAGAGGGATTAACATTGGGCCATCCTGAAAACAGGACTATAGGAGCAGGGAGAGACCTGGAGCAATCAGTGGGCAGTCAGGACTGTCCAGGTGACAAACAGGTGGCCTCGGGGGCCAAGGAGAGTTTGCAGGGAGCTGTGGCCTTTGTCTGCAGGTAGCCTAAGGGCATCTGCTGCACTTCACCTCTGAAAGCACATCTCTGGGGACCTAGAAGACCTGTGACTTATCATCCTTGCAGCTGAAGGCACAGTTCAACTAGCTCCTTACAGACAGTGAGCCTCCGAGCCCAGAGTGGAGGGAGATTGGCAAGGGGCCCAGATGCTAGATCTGAGCTTTGATGTTTGTCACACTGCTGGCCTGATGACTGACCCGACAGCAGGCACAAGATTTAACGCCTGGACTTGTCCCAAGATGGACTGTCCCCTCGGGCAGGTAACTTCCCTTCTAGCTGCTGTTCTAATATATCTTCTCAATTTCTTCTTATGCTGGGATAAATTGATCATAATCATTAAGAAACATATTTATAGAAAAAAAAGAACAGAATGGATCTAGCTAGAGACTTGGGTCACTGTGCTAAAAGAATAAAGATTTTTCCAATTTTTCACTGAAATATTCTAATCCCAGCTGACTTTCAAATGAAACTCCTCCTGCTGAATGCATTCTTTGGCAAGGTACATAGGGCATTCCCAAGGGACCACAACATTTGCCAAAAATTCCATAAACTCAGCATTCCAGTCAAGCCAGGCTTCTATTTGAAGAGGTGAAAATTGCTTGTTGTGGGTTTACCCAATCCCAATGGAACAGGAAACGCTTGTGCCTTTCCTCCTCATTGTACTTCTAAGAATGAGATATTAAATTGGGTACAGGGAGGCTCAGGGCCTACTTATACGAGCTCAGTGCTCGCTATGTACTGCGTAGGTAAGGGGCAGGGGACCGCATGGAGACGTTTCAGCTGGGATAATGGCTGCATGGCAAAATACTGAGAAAAGTCATCTGGTGCAGGGCTCTGGATGGTCTGGAGAGGGGAAAAGAGACTGGTGGTTACTCCTCGAAGTGAGCAGAGTGTGCTCATTATCACCCAGGCAGAATCCTGATCACTACGAGGAAATAAATCCACACCTTTCGGCATCAGTCAAGTCAGCCCCCTCCTGGCTCCATCTTTCCCTGGGACAGGTACTGACTGAGTACCCAACCCCACCATCCCCTGACCTTTACACCCAGCGCAGCGTGTCTCAGTCACACATCCCATCCAAGAACCAGCCAACGAGGTGGGTTTGGACTCCCAACTCAAACTCACATTCTAAAGGTAAAGATGCCAACACACGGAAAAGCTTCTCAAAGGTAATAGGAATCATCGCAAAATGAATTTGCAGGAGGAGGAGAAAACAGAAGAAAAATAATTTGAAGATGGTGATTAAACTGCTACTTATCACTGAAGCCATGAGACTGACACAAATAAAACACACTTGGATCCAAAACACAAGCCTTTTTCCATCTCCGACATTAATACATCAGGCCACGGATGTGGTGGCAACTTACTATCCAGGAGGCTCCGCAGAAATATCCGGGCTGGGGCTGACTGCCGAGCTCTGTAAATGTCAAAAAAAGAAAGAAAAGGAAAGAATGTAGATCATTTATTTTGCATCAGATGTTCCCAGTCAAGGGGGAAAGAGAGCAGCCCCTTTCCTTTCCTGATGTAGCCAAGGACCTTTGGGAGATGGGGCCCTTAGCTGGAAAGGGCTCTATGCTGGAGGATTTCTGGGCCAGCGGGTGCTCTCTGGGTGCGGTGGAAGATGGCCCCTAGCTTAGACTTATCTTTCATATAAATATAGATCCATGAGTGGAAAGCCCACCATCTGGCCAACATGCATTAGTGACATGGACAACACCGCCTTCAACAGCTCATCCCCAGTCCTTGGAGCCCCTGGCAAGCCCACCAGAGACTCCTTCATGCACCCCAGATGCCACATCAGGAGAGAGGGTCACCCAACACCTTAGGTACAGAAAATACAAAAATGCATTTGAAAAGACCACACTGTATTTAGATCATTTGTTCACCCCTGCAGATTTGGAATGCGGAAATGGGGAAATGCAGTTTCACAAAACCTAGGAGTAGGGGAGCTTTTCATAAAATGACAGGCAACTATGCTAAAGAAAGAAAACCACCAAGAGTTACATGCAGAGAAAAGGCAACATAATTAAGTAGTCTAAGGTTTCTGTTGTTGTCTTGGAGAAAAAAAAATGGCGAAGGACTCAATATGTTTTTTAAAAAATAATGTGGTAGTTGAATAAATCAATGAATAAGTTAACTTTTAAAGATACTCCTATCACTAATAATAATCACTTCAAGGAAAAGATGCTAAGTGGAGAAGAGATACTGGGGGAAAAGAGAGAAATAGTGGGAGAAAAGGAAGATTGTCCAAGAGGGAGGAAAGGACGGGAGGGGAAGCAATCTTTATCGGGGCTCACCCACCTGGTCCTCAACCTGCTGGGTCCTCTCACTTTGGAGGGTGCCTCTGCCCCAGGATGAGGACTCTACCCTCCCCCACCCCCAGTTGCCTGCCATTATTCCTCAGAGAAGGCAGCCCTCTTGCCTGCACTGATGTCTCCTGCCCATCTCCTACCTTAGGGACCTGTCCTAGTCTGGGTCTTCATCTTGGAAAACTTTTGTGTGACCCTGCAGAGTCCTTTGGGAACACCCCCTCCCTTCCTTCCTTCCACAATTATGTATTTTCAACAGTGCTGTATCCCTAGGGGATCCTCAGATGCTTCCCCACTCTAGCTCCTGGCAACTCCTCACCGAGCAACCTCGAAGGTTTCTAGAAACCTCCTGGTTATCCAACCCACTGACCTTTCTTTGGAGTCTACTTTTGGGGACCTCTCTGGAGCACAGGGTAGTTGTCATACTTTCTCTTCTTGTTCCACCACTCTGACCTGTTCACCCTACCTCCTACCTCTCTGACCTGTTCACCCTCCGATCCTCCCTTTCTTCTGCTCCATGTCATCCAACATCCCAGGGGGTAGTTGCTGCTCTCATCCTTCCTGTCCTTCGATCTTCCATCTGCTCCCAGGGTTTCAGCCATCTCTTCTCCACAAGTGACTCTAACTGACATTGTAGGCCCTTCCTCTCTTAGGAGACCTAGTCTTGTATTTCCAGCTGCCTACTGGATATGCCCTTGGTGATATCCAGCCAACACTTCAAGAACGAGTCACCTAAAACGAACTCCATCTTACCTCTGCATGGATTTTTCTCCCCATCTTTCTTACATGACAGACTGATGTCCCCATTCTTCCAGCTTCCTGGCCAAAACCCTAGAGTTGTTTTTGTCCCCATTCCATCCTCCAATTCTTTGTTCTTCACGCCAATTAGTTAAAATGTTCCATTCCAATTTCCTCTGTAAGCACTCTCACAGCCACCCCTCTCCCCCACTTCATGCTGACGCCACTGGAGTGTGGGCTCTCATCACTCCATGCCTGGACCACCACAGTAGGCTCCATGCCCTCTGCACCTCCAACGGGAGGGTCTCCCTTCAACTCAGCCTCTCTAGAGTGAGGATACCGACCTCCCTAAAACAATACTTGAATCACATCATTGGGCTGTGGACAAAATCATCTCTTAACTGTGTGTTCTGAGCCTCTACAATCCAGGGTCAACCCTCTTTCCCACACCTACCCATCATTACTACCACCCCCAATTTTCTATTACAGCTGATTCTACTTTACTCCTTGAATACATGCTAAACACGATCACTTCTCTGCTCTTTACGTGCCTCACATGGATTCCCCATCTCTATCACTATTCCTACCACACTGCACCCATCCTTTAAGGTCCCAGCCAACCCCCTGAGAAACTATCCCTACTTTTCCACAAGATCACTCTTCTGCCTGGCACTCAGAGCCCATGGCATTCTTTTAGCTCTTTGCAGGCACTGCTGCGTACTGCTGCAGATCTTTTATTTAGGAGCGTGCCTAAACGGTCATGTTCCTGAAGGCAAAGTTCATTTTTTTTTTTGCGCTGATTTAGAGCCCCTCTCAGCGTATCCCATACCTATTAGCGACTAATGGGGAACATGTAATTGAACCAATGTGAAGATGACTCATTCATGCATCAGACCCTTCTTTGTGCCCACCTTGCCCTGGGCAGAAGTCCAGGTGCTGGAAACTGTCTCTAACCTCAGGGAAGCCTCAGTGAATTCAGTAATTCTCCAGCTGCCTTCCATCTTTGCATGTGTTATAGAGCTGCTCTTATCTGACTACTTTGAAAAGGAACCCCTGATTCATTTTGTGACCTATAATCCTAGCACTCCTGTCCTGCTCCAGAACATGTTAGGACTTACCTGCAGTTAGTTCTCACTCTTGAACTAGCTCAGACCTTCTATCCCACAGTGGCTACAGCTAGTTCCAGTCTCCACCTTGGTTGAAGCTGAGCACCCCCTTTCCCTGCCCCATGACCTATCTGCCTTGACTGTGGGCACTGTAGCTCACCTTTGTGCCTCCCCCAAGTTCTGAAGAGGGGCCTGGATTCTCAAATCCCAACTTTCCTCATCCGTCTGCAGTTCCTAAGTGTCTGACTTTATCTCAGCCCACCCTGGCTGCTGCCATAACCGACTGGGTTCTTCACTCCCTCCTTGGCTTGACGGTCCAGCACCCAAGAGTTTTCAGAACCTGAGTCACTCATGCTGGTGGTCTGACCCTCCTTGTCTTGTTCTGCTTAAATAGAACACAATCTATAGTATTTTCACTCCTCCTGCCACAGTCTGTGGGCCTTCCTAGCCTCTTCAGCAGTGCCTGCCTTCTTTATTTTCTGTAAAGATACCGTTTCCTTCTAAGAGCCTTTTTTGTTTTGTCAGGGAGCCCTGGGAGCAGTTCTCCAAATACTTGGTATTTTTCTTCCCCTTGGGAACCTGTTTTCCTTGGACTCTCTCTATGCCATAGTCCTCAATAAGCCACATTTTGATATAGCCCCCTTTAAAAATGTCAATACAGGGTGAGTTTCAAATGCTTGTTTGTGGTCAGGCTGTCTGGTCTCTGGAGTGTGTTTTTTCATTGAGAACTTTGTGATCTTCCAAATGACAAATACAACTACTCTGCCAGTGCCATGCACATAACAGGCACTCAAATCACCACCACTGTGTTTCTGAAAATGATCTCTGAGGTTGGTATCTCCCAGGGATTTAAAAAAAAAAAAAAAAAAAAGACAAGTGAATCTCCCCCAAAAATGGCTCCCGGAAAATTTGGAGAAGATATACGGAGGCAAAGGATGGAAAGTTATAAGGGTCACCTCCTGAGAGCAGAGAAAGAGAATGACAAGGGAGTGATGTCGTTTAAATCACCAGCCACCCTGAAAATATTTGAAAAACTCCCTTTAAGGAAGATGCCAAGCTCAAAAGAAATTCAAGCAAAAATTAGGTTGGCGAGGGGAGGGGAGAGGAATCAAAAACAGGAGTCTGAAAGCCATGCAGTTTCTAAAGACCCAGCATAAGCATTCATTGCCTTGACTACATTGAAACCAGAGAGCAGAGAAGAAAACAAAACCGAGCTGGAAGAGGAACCGACAGCATGAAGAAAAACTAGGAAATACCTGGGACAGGTTTGCATTGGGTGCTTTATTAAGCGTCTCCGTGTTTTCTAAATGTGCCTCTAACTCTGCTGGGCAGAGGTTGAGATCTTTTTCTAGATTAGTCTGGTTGAAGAGAGAAAAGACGGGAAAGAATGTTTTAGTTTAGAGGACAGGCAGAAAGAATGGAAGGTTAAGTTTGAAAAATGAATTTGTTTAGTGCTATGCTTTAATAAGGCAAAGATGGCATGACCGAACACAAGAGCTCACTAGAAATCAGGTGAAGACGTGAAAACAGAGAATGCAACATTAGGCAGGGAAAATATAAATCCTGAAGTCATCAGAGCTTCAAAAGTCTATTCTACTTGCTAGAGAGAACTACAAATACTGCGGAAACCTACCTTTTGCAAGAGACCTATTTTTTTCTCTTTTCAGAGTATAGTGACTGCGACAAATAGGATATGTCAGGAGAATAAGGCATTGCTTTAAAAACCTCTCAGCATTAGTAGTAAAAGTCATAGAGACTTTGTTAAATCGTTTTATCACCAAGCCAAAAGAAAAAAAAAGTTATCGAGTTAAAAAAAAATGATTTAAGAAAATAAAAGAAAAAAAGAAAAAAACCCACGACACACTCACACTAACCAGGCTAGAGAACACACACACAGCCCACAGAGGAGGCACAGCAGAATTACCTTTCTATCCTCTCTAGGAAGGATAGAGCAGTCTCCAGGAGTATAATCCCATATCTTTTTGGGAGGCTGACGGGAAGCAGAGGAGGAAATGAAGAAATGAGCATAAAGACATAAAGACAAACATGGAGACTGGCTCAAACAAAGAGGGGCACGCTAGGAGAACCGTATCAACACAGAAAAGGGAACTCAAAGCACGGGGGGGCGGGCACCGGCCTCCTGAGGAGGCTGCCCAGGGAGGGATTCTACAGAATTTAGGAGCTAGAAACATTAACTGGGAAGTTTCTATGTCTACATCTCAAGAATAAGTCATTGTTGGATTCTAAACATTGAAAACATTAAAAAAACAAAAACAAAAACAAAATCAGAAGCAAAAAAAGCGTTAACACCAATTTGAACAAAAATCAAAACTTTAAAATTTCTCTTTATTGTTCTTCTTCTTTTTTTAAATTGAAGTATTGTTGATAGACATCCTCACTGTTGTTTTCAAACTAACCTTGACACCAAGAGTCTGTGTTTTTGAAGCAGTCTTTGAAGCAGTCTCCAAATTCATCATGTTTAATAAATGTGTGACTTTGGAGATTTGGCCAGGGGAGGGTAAATTGAACCAAATATGTTTTCTGTGGTTTGTGAAAATGAAATCCAGGTACAAAATGGGTATTCAATAAATGCATTAACTAGACAATTCCACTAGGCAACACTTACAATCTCCTTTCATGGCTTAACCAGACTTTGATAACACTGCTGGTGGTACAGCCATCCCTTCCATCTGCCTTAGAGAACAGTTTATAATTTGAATTTGAAAAACGGACTGTAGGGTTCTGTTTGTCTTCTTTGTTTTCTCTTTTAACTCTTTAAGTTTGAATGAGAGCTGCATTCCCAAAACAAAACTGCCAGGAGAACTATGAGTTTAATGAGGGAAGGGTCTGGAGGGTAGGACATCTGAAAGTTACAAGGCTCTTGTAATTCTTGAACCTCTCCCCCACCAACCAGACCTTCTTGTTCTGCCTGTTTAGACCTGAAATGTCTTATACAATGACCCCTGAAAAAGATGAGATCATTAGTAACTCCTGGAATTTTGTGCAAATATCACCGTAACTCTATGCAAGCATTCAAATTGGCTTACACTGTGACACTTTGCCTCAACCTTAACTTCTAGAAATCACACGGATTTCTGCAGAAATTAGAGGGGGAAAAAGAAAAAAATAACCTAACATCCAGACCCTTAGTAATGAATCTGCAAGTGTAAAGTAATCTGAATCCAAGGGACTTTCATCACTGACAGTGATGGGTCGGTAATGCTGTCTCTGTATATATATACTTTGCAATTTGTAAAGTAAGTGCTATTAACAATTACCATTCATTTTAAACACTTACTACACTTGGACTGTTCACCTGGAGAAGTAGACTTTTTAAAGTCACTTAGGATACATTACTCATTTCCATCTTTACTGCAAAAAAAAAAAAAAAAAAGGCAGTGCTTACAAATTAAATTGGTTTTAAATCCTTCCAAAAAGATCCCAGGAGTCTTGAATTATTTGCTATTCTACAACAACGTATCAGAGCTAAAAGGCACTCCAGCCAGGATTTTGCTAAAATTTCAGCTCATTCTGGGTAGTGGGCTTTCAGCGCAAGAGTTGAGGAAGAAAGGAGTTCAGGGTAAATGTCTAGTGTTTAAGTTCTGGCAGGCTTCACTTGGGGAAAGTGGGTCCTGAGTTGGTATGGGATAAAAAATAAGTAGAAATGATGATCCACATGATTTCATAGGAGTTTCAATTTCATGCTGCCTCTGAATGACTGAAAAACCTTACAAAACAACTTCCGTGGTTTATACCACTTTGATTTATCTCTCTTACTTTTATTATAGCCCAGAGTGATGAAGGTAGGACAGAAGTAAAGAAAAAATTTCTCCCTATCACACCTTTTTCCGCAACCCCGGTAGTAAGAGCCGGTCATCCAGTTGTTTCAACCGGATGATAATCCTACCCTTCAGATGCTCCCAACCATGAGGAACTGTTCATCTTGGACACTGTTCCTCAGGATATGGGCAATGATTAGGTTGTTTTGGCAAGTCTTCCACAGTATTATCTTTTAGTACTTTAAAAGACTCAGTTAAGTAGTCCCACTTAAGGACTCTAAGGTCTCTGCAAGGAACATCATGGCTTCAGAGGAAATGCCATTTTGGAAAAGCATCATTAAGTCTTTAAATAATTAAGAAGCAGTTAGAACAACAGAGTAGGGACACACATTCTAGGAAGTTCCCACTATACAAACGGACTGTGTTCTCAACATTTGTTTGGATTGGTTGTGCAGTGCTCAGACCATGGTTTCCAGTAGAAACAGTGTTACTCTACCAGGCTATCCACAGAGCCAACTTAATGTATGCTGGGACTGAAATACTGTCCTTTGCTAACAAAAATGGAATTATTTGCAATGACAGATTCAGTAAAACAAACAGATCACATTATAAGATTGTTTTAGACCTTTCCCTAAACGTTAATATTTCAGATGAAACTAATTTTAGTTATTTGGCAAAGGAAGAATGGCTAGAAATGTGTGGATTCCGAGAGGGCTTTGCAAAATCAATGGCACAGACTATCGTACATAACTTAAAGCTGACAGCTTTTGCTTTCCCTGATGCAAGGATAGCACTATTATTACATATACTAATCATGGTCTTTTTTTGTTTGTTTGGCAGAGAGGGGAGGGGACCACACAATTCAATGTGTGAGTTAATTGAGCAAGTTTTAGGACAAAGAGAAGGGTTAAGATACTGTCCAATATTTGAGTGTGGAGAAGGTTGCCTGAAGTAGACTTCTTTGATGTCTGAATGGTGAATAGAAAAAGGGAGAGGACCGAGAAATAATGATATGCACCACACAGCTTTGGGGAGAGAAGACAGTGCCAACTTTCCCTCAGACACTTCCCTCCACACTGGTCACTAGGTGGCGCTGTTCATTCAGAACAGCTCAGGGGCTACACGCGCCCTCCCCGCCCAAGTCTCGCAGAAGACGAGGCAGCAGGAAAACATCCTACCAGCAGGAAGTTTGTAGGTCAGGGGCTCCTAAACCAGAAGACGCCTCAAATTTCTAACAAATTTCTAGAAAAATTTCTCAGCCTCACTGAATCAAACTAGCATTTCCACAGCAACCGCTTCATTTGTCTTTGTCTTCATCTTAATGAAAAATATACAGTGTGGAATTTAACACTTAACTATAAAAACTCCTGTCTGCAAATAAAACTATCATTCCAAACCGCAGTGATCCCCATGCTGGTTTCAAGGTTTCAATGGTTAAAGTGTCATATGGACATCTAACAAAATGTCTTATCTTTATACACTGACTTCTTCCACCTGTAAATTCTTTTTTTACAGCTGTAATAAGACTTTAATGCAATGAGAGGTTTAAAGTCAGTTTCTAGTCCTCTCCAGTGGAAAAATGAACTTTCCCTTTTGTGTGATACACCTTTGGGGGCAGGGCTAAGAAAATCCTCCTGTCAGTGCCAAAAATCAGTTTGTGCCATGGCCAACTCAGCGACATCACAGGGAAATTCTAGCAAATGCAGCATTCAGCCTAACTCCCATTTCAAGTTTTGGGAAATACTATACCAACTCCTAGAAATCATTCTCCCAAGCCACCTGTAATGGGGATCCATTCGTGGATCACATCTACACACAGAGGCTCTCTGGCGCACTGCTGTTGCCTATGTACTTAAATCTTTTTAAAGTGGTAACAAGCTGCCCCTCTCAGTGTGTAATGCATTTTCCTGCTTATTTTCAGTTTGCCATAAAGACCCTGGTTAAGTAATTGAACCAATGGCCCAAATAATGTCTTCTACAAGGCGTGGGATATTTGTTTCTAATGCAATGATTTAGTCTTGTTTCTCTGTTATTTTTCTGGCAAGAAATAATTCCAGGGCTCACTGCTTTCTTGGTGAAGTAAAGTGAGGGAAAGCTTACAGGTTGTAGTGAGAAGAGACAATCTCACAACTGCCCACTGAAATCGCTGCTCCCCACCTCCTGCATTCCTTCCAAATAGATCTGATTGTTTAGCAGCAACGATGCATCAACAGCATTATTTAAAAAGGTGTCTAGAACCACTGAAGCTATTAAACTTACCGGTTTCCCAAACTCCAATTCCGAAAAGAATTTATACCAAGGTTCATTCTTTAAATCTATCTCTTCTGGGCTTATATCCCGACTCTATAGGGGTTGGTGATAGGGAAATGGAAGAGAGAGAAGGATAACATTATGCAGAGATTACATAGGAACAGGCCAGTAGAGATGCAGTGGTTTCCGGGGATACACAGCAACTGTGTCCAACAGCCGCAATCATCCATTTTACGGACATCAGCAAAAACAAGGAGCTACAACAGGTGGGAGAGGATGCGTTCATAAAAATGGAGAAACGGAGGCAGGAGCAGTGAGTGAATCACTCTCAGCCCTGGAGCAGAAGGCACGTGGGCCACGGAGGGGGAGCTCTGCACCGCACTGCAGCCTTCCACAACAAATCGGAATTTGGACATATTCCTCAATAACCGTACTGGGGGGGTAAGAGAAAGCCTGTACTTCCTCTTTATGAAGAACTGTTAGTGAGGAACAAATAACCTGGTGAGCACACCAAACACTTAGCCATCTATGCCGTATGAGTAGAGCAAATCATTTTTATGGGCTAGTACGGTTTTAGTACTTATTTGCAAAGCTGCCTTAAGGATCTTCAAAATAAATGCAAATACCAACACTTTAAAAAAGCCACATGGTTAATACTGCATCTTTAATGGCACATGAGTAGGTGAGAAATCATGTCCCATACACGGTACAGTGAAAGATGGTGTAAGTAAAAAACAGAGGACACAAGTGCAAAAAACATTTTAAACGAGCATCCATGGGGGAGGAGTACAAGACAGAATATACTTTGTGTTTTCACAAATAAATGTTAAAGAAGTGGGAAAAATAAAGTGAGGCAGAAGCGGAACAAGACAGACAACAGAACGGGGGGAGAAAACTTCTGGGTTATGTTGCAAAAATAAGTCAGATATCTCAACTTCATACAACTCTAAGAGGCAGTTCACACAGACTGACCATTTCATATCGAGTCAGAACTTTATAGAGTCTTAACACCTCACTCTGTGGAATAACATGTGTTTCTGGAGAGGTTTGGCTGGAAAATGAATGCCTGGAAATCATATCAGGTTGCCCCTTCAAACACTGGACATACAAGTTCAGAGCAGGCAAAAGCATGAGGGGCTCATGGCATCATGAAATTCGTCTACGTGGATATATTTCAAAATACGTTGGCAGTCACTACATGAGAGAGAGATGGTGATTTTTCTGACAACAATATGAATTAGAAAAGGTCTATTTTGTACCAAGACTGAAAACAGTATCTAAGAAACGTCACTTCCTCAGGGCAACGACACAGGGAGGAAACGGTAAAGTCCTGTGGCCACGTTTTCCAAGCCACGGCGTCACAGGGCAGCTTCTCGGGGACACGTTTCTCTCTACATTCTGTTCACAGGCCTTTTGCCGTTTGTAGAAATGGCTGTCCGCTTTCTTTGGGACCCTGACCCATCCCTTCTTCTAAAATCCTTCAAAGGGTCTTCACTGTTATTTCTACTTTTGTTTTAAAAGGAGGAAGATACGGCAGAGAACTTTCACTGAAATGCACTGAATAAAAGTGAGCGGGACTCCGAGGGAGATGCCTACTCAAACAGAGTCTGCCCTCTTGCATCCAGATTAAAACCTCCCCCAGCTGTCTTTAGGGACCTAAATCTCAAAGGAGAAGGTGGGCTCCTTCTCACCAGATTCTGAAAGGGTGTACAATAACGGATTCCAAATGGGATCTTAATTTATTCAGTGAAATGAGGCACAAGCACTAGGACACTATTCAGGAGGGACAGTTCAGACCCTGGGACATGCTAGATCCCCATATGACGGGAGTTTCATGAAACCCATTTCATGTTGATTATTTTTGAACACTATTTATAACCGCTCCATGGGAATAGGCTACGTTTTTGTTGTCGTTGTTTTAAATAAAATGTACCAACTCTTTCAGGAAACGGCCTGAATGTCTTGGTACTCAGTCCTGAAAGAATCAGCCCATTTTATTGCCAAAGGTTGCTTGCAGATGGCTTTTCCCGTGAAGGCTAACACCGTGTGGAGAACTGAGTCGGGAGGCATGTCAACTGCTGAGGCCCAGAACGGCCGCCCGGAGAGCGTGTGAAAGCGGTAGCAGCACACGGCACAAACGCCTGGATTTGATTCTGCCATTTGTAACTCGGCCGCAGATCCGATTATGGAACGGGCAAATAGGAAATGTCCTTCCAGACGCAGAGCAGGCTCTTGTCCTGGGAGGCAGGGCGGATTCCACAACACCAGGCTGAGTTCTCTGCTACCGTGGGCTCTTTTCCCCAGCTCGGCCAAATCCTGGGAAAAGGCAGGTGACCTGCTGGAAAAATGCCTCGTTCTCCTCAAGGATGGTCTTGCTTCTTGGACGGGAGCCAGAGACTGGCTTCAATTTTGAACTAAACAATCTGAATGCGGTACGTTCGTGGGCACAACCCTTGATAACGTTCATGGGGTTCTCTTGGACATTTTACCGCACCTGGCCCTCTCATTCGATACTTCGGGGAGTCTGCAATCTTCCTCAGGCCTCACTTCAATCCTCAGGACTTTGGTAACGTTGGCAGGCCAAGCAATACTTCTGTTTTACAGATGAAAACACTGAGGCTCTGAAAAGTTAAAGGAGTTGCCCCAAGATAGCTGAAGGCAGAGTCAGGATTTGAATTTCAGATCTTCCAATTCCCAGTCCAGTGCTCTGTCCAGTATATAACATCCCCCTTCTCATAATCCTGAGAAGAAGGCAGACCCTCTGTGTGTTGGCAGAGGACCCAAAGCCAAAATAGGGGGAAGTGACAAACTTAAAAAGCCAGGAAGGAACTCAAAGTGACCGTGTACTGGGGAGAAACCCCCTTGTTTTACATACCTGAATCCGTACCCTGTATCTGTAGTTACTATCTTAATGTCTGTCCTTCCCAATATGCCCCTGTGGGATCAGCAGGGAACCCAACCTCTAACCCGGGCTTGGCACCTAAAAGTGATTCTGTATGTATCTGTTGAATTGAGCTGAAGTTCTGGAAGGGACTTTGGAGGAAAGTAAAAGGGACAAAGCAGGGCCTGACCATTAGATCTCTAATCCCAAGGTGGGAGGACAAGACGATGGACTCAGACTAGGATGACAGGGGGCTCGGGAGTTATGAAGAACATCACAGGAGTCTGCCACATGGCTGGAGACGTCAGGCTGTAAGCCTACTGTGGGGGATTCTGAAGGCAGCACGGGGTTTCCTCTGCTTGCGATGGTTTGGGTTTGCCCCAGGGACAAGACAAGCTCTTCAGAAGCCTTTACAGTCTGCCACCAACCTTCCTGCAAACAACAGGCACGTGTGCCTGTGAGGTCACCGTTGAAGTTGGCAGGCTGAAGCGGACAGGAACAAATTGGAAAAACAAAACATTTTCCCCCTCGAAAGGAGTTGTGCACTTCCAAGAGCAAATTTAGATTCTATATCGGTCACTAGTTAGCATACTTATCCACAGTTAACAAGGCAAAAGTGTGTGTGCATGTGGTGGTTGGGGCGGGGGTGGGAGGTGTCCTCAAATTCTGGCAAACCGGATATTGGATGCCAAAAGGCAAGCGACACGGACACATTCCAACTTTTCTGTTCACGTGGCAAAAACAGAAGGGAAAAAAAAAATCAAAAAAGAAAGGACTAATTCAACTACTGGGAAGAGTAGACTGTGAAATGCAGACCTGGCTGGAATTTCTAAAATGAAAGCCTTCTCTGAGGAAGAACAGCGCTGAAGAGCGAAGGGCACTGAATTACGTGGCTGGCCAC